>NC_134398.1:167397032-167634350 GCF_050003625.1 Haematobia irritans | reverse complement strand
TTGGTCTCAGACACCATAAAGTATATATGTGTGATCCATATCCGTCCGTTCATCTGTTAAAATTACGGTAATTCCCGAACGAAATAAGTTGTTGTAAGTGATGTGACATAGGTTAGATGGTATTGCAAACAACGTTGCCACAGTTTGTATAATTCTACCAAAAAAATAGATTTTTTTCTACAGAAGTATAATGTTGACAAAAATGTATATAGAAATAATTTTTTTATGGGCGGTGTACTAACTTTGTCAACCCGTTTGTAATACATTAAAACAGTGGTTTCAGGTCTGCATAAAGTATATAAGTTCTTGGTCATGGTGGAGTTCTTTGTTGATCTAGCGATGTCCGTCCCTCCGTCTGCTGTAATTACGCTAACAACTGAACGAAACAACCTATCTAAACTTGGCCCAGGTAATTGTTGTTGATGCAGATTGGTATTACAATAAAGCGATACGTTGATTTAAATTCTGAACAAAAAAAAAACAGTTGTTAGTATACGTTCTTCTAATAATCTTGCAGGGATTGTTCAATATCGGTCCATAATGTAACCGTATGCAGTTGAAATTTGGTACATGATATTGGTATATGCTTTTTAGAAATCATGGAAAAATTGGTTCGTACACTGGTAGAAAAATGTTTCGTACTATTAACGAACGGGCTTCGTTGATAATTTTTCGTTAATATTACGCAATTTTTCGTTATAAGAACGAAAGTGATCGTTAATACAACGAAATCAATCTTTAAAAGACAATTTTGTGTTTTGGCTTTTCGTTATATTAATGAAACACTTTTCGTTAATATTACGAATATTAACTTTGTAATTTTATCAAGAATTTCAATAAACAAATTCTCTAAGATGGAATTATTATAATCATTTGCACATAGAGAGTAAATTTTGGAAACTTTTAGCCCTTAAAATAGTCATTTTATATACTCCGAAACTGGAATTGAAAATTTCATTTATAAAACGAAAGCGATCGTTAATATAACGATATGGATCGTTAAAAAATAAATTTTAAATTGTTATATTTCGTTGTATTAATGAAATATGTTCATTAATAATACGAATGGGAGTTTGAGTATTTCTGCCTTACTCTCTCTATCTCTCTCTCTCTCTCTCTCTAAAACGTCTCTCCATACTCTCTCTAATACGTCTGTAGCGTCTATGTAATTTGTACATACACATGTAAGCATGGCAATAAGCACATGTTTGCGTGTGCGTCTTGGAAAACAAACGGTAAAAAGTTCAACAGAAAACTTGTCTGATGGGCAAACCTTAACAACATTTACGTTCTTTTCGCTGAAGAGTGCACAGGCTCATTACAGTTTCGTTGTGAATAAAAAACCTAGATTGTGGGTGAGTTAAATTGGTGTTTTTTTTGTATATTCGCAAGAAATGTAGTATAAATTTTTAATCTTTAGTGAAAATGCCCCGGGGAAGTGAACTTTCAGATGAAGAAGGCGGAACAATTACCGCAATGAACCTTGGTTGGATAAATGGACACGGCGATACGATTATCATTTTTTGGTCTTAGAAATAAGATGTTTTTTTCTTAAGTGAAAGTCGCAATATATGATTATTAAATTACTTAATTTATCAATAAATATTATTTCCTACTATATATAAATCATATTTCAAATATATTAACAAAAATAATACACTACCAATAACTACACTCAAATGCAATACTTGGTTGGGTTTCATTAATATAACGTTTGTGTTCATTTATACAACGTTCGCCTTTCATTCATACAATGAATGATTTTCATTCATACAACGTATAAGCTGCATCCATACAATGAATAAATTTCATTCATACAACGAATAATATTCGTTAATACAACGAAAAGGCTACGTAATAACAACGTAATTATTCGTTAATACTACGAAATGTATTCCATAAAAGGTTTCGTAAATATAACGTAAAATTACGTTGTTATAACGAAATGCTACGTTGGCTGACTTTTAATGAAGAATTTCGTTAATACAACGTAGAAATTCATCGTATTAACGAAACTTTTTCTACCAGTGTATAACAGGATATGCCTTTAGGTTATGTGGCAGCCATAAGCGTAGGAAGGCCTCTGGGGAGGGGACTTAGACCTCCCCCTAGAAAAATTTTAGCCCCCCACCCAGAATGTGAAAACCTATTGACAATTTTCCATTGTTTTTATAAAAATTAAACTATATGTACCGCACAAAGTTCCGCTACAGACTCATGCACAATCGAATTACTTGGGTTGTGGTAGCAGTTGCCGATGGCAATATATAGTTTTATTTCTCCACATTGTCTTCTAAATTGTGAGTTAGAAATCTGATATTTATGAAATAAAGCGATGATTGAACTTATGATTTAACCCTCTAATGCCCCAATTTTTTTGCCGTCTGATAAAATATTCAATGTTCACGATACAAAAGCAAGAAAACGAAACAAGAAAAATTTATGTGGTAAAATTCAGTATATGATGCAAAGCCTCTTGAACAGATTTTACTAAGTTTTCTTTGTATTTTACCCATTTTTGTTGTCTTAAGGTGGGTTTTACTAAAATATTACTGATTTTACGAATTAGATTGGACATTAGAGGGTTAAGATCCTAAATAGTAATTGATATTAAAACTATTCTTTCATAAATTAATATCATAATAATGCTGCAGAAAAGCGTCGCCAAAAAAGGAAGTTCTGTTTGGGTTCGGAAGTGGTGCAAAGTTGGTGGAGAAGCGATGAATGTAATATGAATTTGTCATAGGACGAATGTCCACCGTTTCAACAGCCATTGCAATGAATTTGCATCACTTCTTAAGGTGTGATCCGAATTCAGTGTTTTGAATGTGAATTAAAAAAAATTGTGATATTTTCCCAAATAAAAAAAATTTATATTTTTTTATGATTTCAATGCATTCTAACGCTTGTTTGAAACGTTTTCCCAGAATATTTTCAAAAATTATCGATTTTTCTATAATGGATTTTGCATTTTTGTGGCAAAATTTTAATAATTTGTACCATTTTATTTATTCTTACTCTTTTTTTTAACTATTTGAAAAAAAGAAAACAAAAAAATTATCCATTAAAATATGAAAAAAATTTTAATAAAAAAACTTTCTGTGTAGTTAAAACAATTAACTTATTTGTAAAGACATTTTTGGAAGTGCTTTTAAAGTTGTGCCTTTAGAAAAACTCCCAATTTTTTTGCTGGGAAAAGTGTGAAACTACTTTTAGTTGCTTTATTATAAATTAATTGTCGAGTTATTTTGATGTCTAATTTTTTATTCATTTTTATGAAATAAAACATTGATTGAACCTATATGTTCAGTCTATAAATACTTAACTAGGGGGCTACAGCCCGCCCCTAGGAAAATTGGAAAATTAGGCTCACTTAGACTATTCAGTCCATTGTGATACCACATTGGTGAACTTCTCTCTTATCACTGAGTGCTGTTCGATTCCATGTTAAGCTCAATGACAAGGTACCTCCTTTTTATAGCCGAGTGCGACTGTCGTTCCACATTGCAGTGAAACCTCTTAGAGAAGCCTTGAAACCCTCAGAAATGTCACCAGCATTACTGAGATGGGACAATCCACCGCTGAAAAAGTGTTCGGTCGAAGCAGGAATCGAACCCACGAACTTATGTATGCAAGGCGGGCATATGCCTTTACAAATCATGGCTACGGTGGATATGCTTTTAAAAAATCATGAAAAAGGATTCGTATATATTCAAAACCCGGTCGGTACATAATTATATATAACCCGAACCCGGTCAGTATCCAATTTCAACAGCATAAAAATGCTTAAGTTTCTCCTGTCAAATAAACATTTAAAAGTTTTTAAAATATTATCATAACATTTTTTAAAATATCGGAGAAGATACTTTTGCGAAAATATACTGGAAAATGACGCATACTGGATTAGATTTTTCCCTATTGTTAAAAATAGACGTCGCCCTCAACGTCGACATATTAAAAGTCTACAAAAAGGCGGGCTAGGGGAATTTTTCTTCATGTCTGGCAAGGGAGGTCCCGCCAACCAAATATTCAAAAATAAAGTAGGTGATCTTTATCTAGACACCACCTCTAAAGCGTGATACGGTCCAAATTTGGTCCAGGGAAAACGCGTGTAAATCGGTGAAATCGTTTATTTAAAAAATCAAATTAAATTTCTTTTTTAAGTTCAATTAGTATACAATTCAGGAAAAATATTCAGTTAGGCTTTCGCTTTTCCAAATCCGAATTGCCGGGCTTCACGCTTGACACCTGCCATCAGATTTTGTACAGCCACCTTGTCCACCTTCTTCGTCGCAGAAAGCCAGTTTGCCTTGAACTGCTGCTCGTCCTTAGCAGTTTTTTTGGTCTTCTTTAGGTTCCGCTTGACAATAGCCCAGTATTTCTCAATTGGGCGGAGCTCTGGCGTGTTGGGAGGGTTCTTGTCCTTGGGAACCACCTGCACGTTGTTGGCGGCGTACCACTCCATGGCCTTTTTTACCATAATGGCAAGATGCCAAATCCGGCTAAAACAGTACGGAACAACCGTGTTTCTTCAGGAAAGGCAGTAGACGTTTATTCAAACACTCTTTTACGTAAATTTCTTGGTTGGCAGTCCCGGAAGCTATAAAAATGTTGCTTTTCAAGCCACAGGTACAGATGGCTTGCCAAACCAGATATTTCTTTGCGAACTTTGACAGTTTTATGTGCTTGAAAATATCTGCTACCTTTCTCCTTCCTTTTGCCGTATAAAACTCCTGTCCCGGAAGCTGCTTGTAGTCGGCTTTGACGTAGGTTTCGTCGTCCATTACCACGCAGTCAAACTTCGTCAGCATAGTCGTGTACAGCCTCCGGGATCGCGCTTTGGCCGTCGTATTTTGTTTATCATCGCGATTTGGAGTCACTACCTTCTTGTAAGTCGATAGTCCGGCTCGTTTTTTGGCTCGATGCACGGTTGTAGACGATACACCCAGCTTACTTGCGGCATCTCGGAGAGAGAGGTTAGGGTTTCGCTTGAAACTACCAGCAACTCTCTTTGTCGTCTCAGCGGCTTCCGGTTTTCGATTTCCCCCCGATCCAGCCTTCCTGGCTGTCGACAAACGTTCGCCAAACACTTTAAATACATTTGTAACGGTTGATGGAGCCACCGTGGTGCAATGGTTAGCATGCCCGCCTTGCATACACAAGGTCGTGTGTTCGATTCCTGCTTCGACCGAACACCAAAAAGTTTTTCAGCGGTGGATTATTCCACCTCAGTAATGCTGGTGACATTTCTGAGGGTTTCAAAAGCTTCTCTAAGTGGTTTCACTGCAATGTAGAACGCCGTTCGGACTCGGCTATAAAAAGGAGGTCCCTTGTCATTGAGCTTAACATGGAATCGGGCAGCACTCAGTGATAAGAGAGAAGTTCACCAATGTGGTATCACAATGGACTGAATAGTCTAAGTGAGCCTGATACATCGGGCTGCCACCTAACCTAACCTAACGGTTGATTAGGCAACTTTTAGTGATTTTGCCAGCTTTGCGTGCGAGTAGCTCCGATTTTCGCAATGCGCGAGCAAAATTTTGATACGCTGCTCTTCTTGCTTGGACGGCATTTTGATAACTGAAGAGTGAATTCCAAAATCAAAATAGGAGCAACATTCTACACACACACACCTTCAAAATGAGGGGTGTTCAGGTTTTTTAAATGCAAAAGAAATACGTCAAGTTTATATTGACCCAATTTTGACCGTATCACCCTTTAACCTTCCCTTAAAATTTTAAGTACACAGGAGAGTGTTGGGCCAATTTTCAAAAAGGCGGATAAATGGTATGTAAATTTCAAGCAAATGGAAGATGTTATGTTTTTCACTGTACTTTAAATAATAAAGTCAAGCAAGGAGCCAGATATCAAAAAAATTAGGTATCCTATTTTCACCACATGATCACTATTTATGTTATCTGAAAATTTGAAGTATATCGCCATTTTTGCCGTTTCCGAGCTTACATGGAACATACAAACAAACATAACTCGGATTTTATACCATATGTAGATTATTTAAATACTCTATATAAACCGACCCCTAGATGTGTATACTTTAACTTCCTGTAGAATCAAATTTCATCAGGCCCGGTTGAAATTGGGCAAATGATGGAAGTATATGCTCTTTAAAAATCATGAATAAATTGTTCCATATCGGTACATAATTATATATAACCCCAATATAATCCAATTTCCCGAGCGTCATGGAGGAACAAAAATTTCTTCCCATATTGTTGAAATTTTCTACGTTTTTAACAACCAGCCTTTAAGCAGTCTTTTTTATCTAACATAGACTCCATATGAGGGTACATAAGATTCTCGCATGAACTTTTCTGATTGTTTCAAAACTCCTCTAAATGGTTTCACCGCAATGTGGAACGCCGTTCGGAGTCGGCTATAAAACGGAGGTCTGTTGTCATTGAGCTAAACATAGAATCGGGCAGCACTCAATGATAAGAGAGAAGTTCACCAAAGTGCCACTATATCTAAACTGGCCTAATCTACAACGACCTACTCCAAATCGAATTTGATATTTAAAGAAAAAATTTATATTTCGTTCTAAATTTCAGTTGCCCTGTCATGTAATGCATGAAGAGACAAAAAAAATTACAAAATGTACCAACCCGCGTGTACAGACATTTTTGTATGGAATTATGTATACCCAGAGGTAACATTCCGTTTTTATACATTAGTCCTGAAGGCATACTACATTTACAAAATTAATAATTTAAATTTACATTAATGTTAAAAAACAAAAGTTACAACCAAGCTAACATCCCTCCTTTTTACTCATCCACTCAACCTGCAAAACAGGAAATATGGACTTTGTGATTGTAAGAGCCGCCTCCACCAAATCAGTAGTGAATGAAAACAAAACGCAGCAATCGTGAACATCACAACATGGGCCGCCGCGTATATGCTCATAAAATTAAAATCATGTTTTGTATATCTAAATACGCATACATATATCGTTGGTTTACTCAATGTCTGAAAAAATACAATGCAAATTCGAAGGACATAAGTTTATTTGGGGGCAAATGAAATATTTGAGTATTTTAGGGTTTGTTTGTAGGCAATAACGGCAATTTCAAAATAAATGTGCCAGTACACTGAAAAAAATTATGTCGTGAGGTCAAAGATTTCATGTCTTTAAAATACGAATGCAAATTTTGCTTAGCATGGAAAATGCATTTCTCTAATATAAAGATTTTTTCTTTGTCCAAAACTCGATAAACTTTTCAATGAAATCGTATTGTCATTATAATTAAGTGATTTGACTTAAAAATGGGTATCATAAGATGAAAGAAAACATTTTTGGGCTAAGGTCAACTTGACTTTAATAATTCAGAAAAATTCTTTAAATTTAATGAAATTGTCTTTAAATTTGTTGTATTTTTGCACATTGACTACAAAACAAAAAATCGTTCACATATAGGACATGTTTTTCAACACTTTATTTTAAAGACGTTTTTTACTTGAAACATAGCATAATTTCTACGGGAATTCGAGTCTGAATTTGGAAAATAAAGTTATCGTTAAATCGTTTTTAAAGGACATATGAAGCAAAAAAATCTGAAAAAAAACGAAAAATTAAAATTTGCTTCCTAGAAGCAAGTACACAAAACCCAAATTTAAAAGATAATTGTGTCTTAAAAGTATACTTACTTATATTCTCCGCTTCTTTGGCTCGGAATCAATACCACCTTTTTTAAAGTAAAGACAAAATCTTTGGAACCGGGCATGCTTTTTTTTCAGTGTATGTAAGTATATTTTTTTTTTAAACTCGGTACAGAACGTTTGAAGACATACTCTGGCAAAGACCCAAACATTGTACTTTATTGATAAATAATTATAATTATATGTGGTGTCTTCACCTATAAACAGATTTTGACATCCTGGCATTTAGTAGGTTTTGTTTTATAGAATTAAAAATTTTCTTTAAACAAAATATATTTAACTTAAAATAAATATATACGACAGAAAGTTCGGCCAGACCGAATCTTATGTACACTTCACCATGGATTGTGTATTGACTTCTAAATTGTAAGGTAGTTCATACGGTGTCTACACTGGTAGAAAAAGTTTCGTTATATTAATGAAATGTGTCATTAAAATTGAGCCAATGAAACAAATTCATTGATATAACGAAATTTTTCGTTATTATAACGAATTTTCTGTTAGTCAACGAAACGTTTCGTACTATTAACGAACATTTTCATTGTCTTAATGAAAATGTTTCGTTATATCAATGAAAAATTTTCGTTGGCTCAATTTTAATGAAATTTTCTTTGTGTGTATGTTAGATAGACTCCATATGGAAGAAATAGCTATATACAGTAACAAACATAAGTAATGGCACCCCAACCAATTTTGATAATAACCACATATGGAGCTCTTTTAAATTAAACAAGTATATACGGCCGTAAATTCGGCCAGGCCGAATCTTATGTACCCTCTACCATGGATTGCGTAGAAACTTCTACGAAAGACTATCATCCACAATCGAATTAATTGGGTTGTGGTATCTTAAAACTTCTTAACATCGTTTTCTAAATTGTTAGTAAGTCCATACGTTGTATATATTAGAAAAAAAAGTTATGTATATGTAAGTCTACAAATAATTACGAATCGATATGGACTATTGCACGGCACGTAGAGAGCCAGAATTGAAATATGGGGGTCGCTTATATGGGGGCTATATACAATTATGAACTTGATATGGACCAATTTTTGTGTGATTGGGGATCGATTTATCTGAGGGCTATATATAACTATAGACCGATATGTCCCAAGTTAGGCATGGTTAGATTAGATTAGGTGGCAGCCCGATGTATCAGGCTCACTTAGACTATTCAGTACATTGTGATACTACATTGGTGAACTTTTCTCTTATCACTGAGTGCTGCCCGATTCCATGTTAAGCTCAATGACAAGGGACCTCCTTTTTACAACCGAGTCCGAACGGCGTTCCACATTGCAGTGAAACCACTTAGAGAAGCTTTGAAACTCTCAGAAATATCACCTACATTACTGAGGTGGGATAATCCACCGCTGAAAACGTTTTGGTGTTCGGTCGAAGTAGGAATCGAAGCCACGACCTTGTGTATGCAAGGCGGGCATGCTAACCATTGCACCATGGTGGCTCCCATGGCATGGTTGTTAACGGCCATATACTAGCACAATGTACCAAATGAAATGAGCAAATGAAATTTGCTCCTCCAAGAGGCTCCAAAACCAAATCTCGAGATCGGTTTATATGGGGGCTATATATGATTATGGACTGATATGGATACTGATACCACCACCACGTACCAAATTTCAACCAGATCGGATGAATTTTGCTTCCCCAAAAGGCACCGGAGGTCAAATCTGGGGATCGGTTTATATGGGGGCTACATATAATTGTGGACCTATATGGATCAATTCCTGCATGGTTGCTAGAGACCATATACTAAGACCACGTACCAAATTTCAACCGAATCGGATGAATTTTTCTCCTCCATGAGGCTCCGGAGGCCACATCTGGGTATCGGTTTATATGGGGTCTATATATAATTATGGATGATGTGGACCAATTTTTTCATGGTTGTTAAAGATAATATGCTGAATTCATGTACCAAATTTCGGCCCGATTGGATGAAATTTGCTTCTCTTAGAGGCTCCGCAAGCCAAATCGGGGGATCGGTTTATATGGGGGCTATATATAATTATGGACCGATGTGGACCAATTTTTGCATGTTTTTTAGAGACCATATTCTAACACCATGTACTAAATTTCAGCCGGATGGGATGAAATTTGCTTCTCTTAGAGGATTCGCAAGCCAAATTTGGGGGTCCGTTTATATGGGGGCTATACGTAAAAATGGACCGATATGGTCCATTTGCAATACCATATAGAGATAGCTTGTTTCGTTCGGAAGTTAGCGTGATTTCAACAGACGGACGGACGGTCATGCTCAAATAGACTCAGAATTTCACCACGACCCAGAATATATACTTCATGGAGTCTTAGAGCAATATTTCGGAATGACAAAGTTAAGATACCACCATCCTATGGTGGAGGGTATACAAATATTTTAATTTGGAGGGTTTACTGCATTAAGCATCTAGATCATCTTTTATTTTAGCAATTTTTTGTTCTTTAATTTTTTACATTATACAATTAAAAAAACCATATCTTTTGATTAACTAAATTGTTGGCAAAGATAGTTCTAATTTATTTTTTTTACATTTAGTACTTAGTGGGCATACCTTTTTGTTGTTTAGGGTATAATGAAGTGATGTGCCAATACTTATGTGTGGCTCTGTAAGTCTCTGTAGTTCTTGATCGGTTTATATAGAGGACTCTATAAATACTTCTGACCCAATCGAATGAAGTTTTCCAACACGAGGCCCCGGGGATCTATCGACAAAGAAGTCAAATTGGGAGATCGGTTTATATGGGCGCTATTTCAAAACCTGGACTGGAACCCATCTTTGAATAATATTATTCAAAGCGCACATGACACGAAATTGTCGTGACTCACGAACATTTTCATGAATCGTTAGTCACGCTAAGACCGTGAGTGTTAGTGAATGTGATTAACCAACCAAATATTGTGCGTAAGCGTTACTCACCTACACACCTCTACTTTGAACATGACCTGCGCAGACAAACAATGTCCAACAAAAAAGAACTTCCAAAAGTTTGGATCCCCAACCTGTGATCCGGAAGTAGTGCAAACTTACATGGGCTTGTTGTAGGACTGAAGTATAAGTATTAGGATGAAGAAATTTCGCCAAGTTCGCTTTTTATTTATATCAATATATTTCACACTTTTATATTCTAATTGTACAATTTTTACAATTTGAAAACTTTTCGCTCCGACCGGTTGTTGAACCTGGGTTGTTGGCACCATAACAGAACACTTTACTCTGCAGGTGTGAAATTTTACTTTTATTTTTATAATTTTTTACTTTTTTGTCGATTTTCTATTCTTTCTTACAACAGTTAATTGCCCAAATTTTGGCTTTAAAACATTGGACGAAAGGAATTTCATCGGAAGAGGAACAAAATTGATGAAGGATCTCGTGATGGTCTTGAAAGTGTTTTTGGAACAATTTCAAATTTTTTGCTGGGCGAATATGTGCCAATTTTCTGGACTATAGTGCCAGGATTTTGGATGTTTAAGTAAAATCAAAACGTGAATAGCTTTGTTAAAATATCCCAAAAAGAGAATTAAAATACGATAGTTGAGATCCGTATTCTAATGTTAATTTTATGGAGTCTAGATTACGAAGCTATCGTAAAGGAGCTATCAATACGAAACTCCTTAACGGTAGGTCAGTTTTTTTTTTTTTTTGGGCCCAATTAAACTTTTTTTGCAACAAAATTAGATACATCGTGATGTTATAGGAAAGTAATGTTTAGGATCCAATATTGGGTTATTATAGCTTTAAAATAATAAAATCCCACAACAAGGAACGCTATTATGGTTGAGAGTTTGTTGTTGTAATGTATGTGTATGTGCGCTACTGAATACTCAGTGTATTGGTTGGCGGCAACAATACCCCGGAGTAAAATTCTATGCAAATATAAGTAAGAACAACAATTGTACCAGCAGCAACATCAGTAATACCGATATATGTAACTGATCCAACGAACATTGACAATGACGACAACAATGACAAAGGATCCAATGGCAACAATGAAAACGGCCAAATTCATAAATGTACCACGAAAGCGAACAGCATCAGAAACTACATCGAAATCCATTTGTTTCATATTCTCATTCTTATTCATGCAAAAATTTCCCCTATACACATCAATATCTGTTATTTACTTTATTTTCGTTTTGTTTGTTTTTTTTTTTTTTTTTTTTATAACAATAACAGCCGAAAACTAAATACTCGCATTTTTTATTTAAATAAACACAAAGTTACTGCTATTACAGAAAGAATATGTGTTTGTACATATAAAAAAATATAAATATACCATACGAGGATCAGTACACGTTAGGTTAGGATAAAGTGGCAGCCCAATTAAGTTTCCGCCTCACTTAGACTATTCAGTCCATTGTGATAGTCCATTGTGATCAGTACACACTTGGAAAAATAAAGGGATGGCACCGCAAGGGGAAAATGTCAAGTTTATAAGAAACACAATTACTAAAATATTTTATTCTGAAATATTATAACTTCCATAAATCGAACGTGTATATCCCGTATTTTCTTTACAGCAGCATTATCAGTTGAAGTTCCACATGTTGAAGTTCACCATAGCTAGAAAAAAAACGCATACACAACATTTTACTTTCATCCAAAAAATTCAGTATTTGGTATTTTTCTAGTGTCAACGTTACAATCGAAAATATCACGGATTGAGATCATAGTTGTCATAGTTGGTAGAATTCTACCAAAAAAGGTAAATTTTTACTGTTTGGTAGATTGGAAGAATTCCAAATATTTGGTAAATTTTCCAACTAAAAGGTACTTCAATTGTCTATAGAAATAATATTTTTCTAGAGAAATAAAATTTGGACAAAAACTTTTAAAGAAATAAAATTTTAACAAAATTGTCTAAATAAAATTTTGACAAATTTTTCTATAGAAATAAAATTTTGACCGAATTTTCTATAGAAATGACATTTTGACAAAATTTTCTATAGAAGTAAAATTTTGACAAAATTTTCTGTAGAAATACGCTTTTCACAAAATTTTCTAGAAAAACAAAATTTTGACAAAATTTTCTATACAAATAATATTTTTAGAAAATTTTTTAGAATAATAAAATTTTTAGAAAATTTTCTTGAGAAATCAAATATTGCAAAAATTTTCTAAATAAATAAAATTTTGACAACATTTTCTATAGAAATAAAATTTTGTGAAAAATTTCCATAGAAATACAACTTTGACAAAATTTCCTATAAAAATAAAATTTTGAGAAAATTTTCTGTAGAATTAAAATGTTGACAAAATTTTCTATAAACATACAATTGTTTATAATAATTTCCGTAGAAATAAAATTTTGACAACATTTTCTACAGAAATAAAATGTTGACAAAATTTTGTGAGAAAATTTTCTGTAGAAATAAAATTTTTAACAAATTTCTATTGAAAGAAATTTTTGACAAAATTTTCTATAGAAATAAAATTTTTCTAGAAAAATAAAATTTTGACAAAAATTATAAAGAAATAAAATTTTCCAAAATATTCCATATACAATTTTGAGAAAATTTTCCAGAGAAATAAAATTTTGAGAAAAATTTCAAGAGAAATAAAATGTTGAGAAAAATTTCTAGAGAAATAAAAGTTTTGGAAATAAAATTTTTAGAAAATTTTCTACAGAAATCAAATGTTGAGAAAATTTTCTAGAAAAATAAAATTTTGAGAAAATTTTTTAAAAAAATAAAATTTTGAGAAAATTTCTAGAGAACTAAAATTTAGACCAAATTTTATATAGAAACAAAATTTTTACAAAATTTTTATTGCAATAAAATTTTGACAAAATTTTCTATGTTAGGTTAGGTTAGGTGGCAGCCCGATGTATCAGGCTCACTTAGACTATTCAGTCCATTGTGATACCACATTGATGAACTTCTCTCTTATCACTGAGTGCTGCCCGATTACATCTTAAGCTCAATGACAAGGGGCCTCTTTTTTATAGCTGAGTCCGAACGGCGTTCCACCTTGCAGTGAAACCACTTAGAGAAGCCTTGAAACCCTCAGAAATGTCACCAGCATTACTGAGGTGGGATAATCCACCGCTGGAAAACTGTTTTGGTGTTCGGTCGAAGCAGGAATCGAACCTATGACCTTGTGTATGAAATAAAATTTTGACAAAATTTTCTATAGAAATAAAATTTGTGAGAAAATTTTGTGTAGAAATACAATTTTTAGAAAAATTTTTATTGAAATAAATTTTTGACAAAATTTTCTACAGAAATAAAAATTTTCTAGAAAAATTAAATTTTGACAAAAACTATAAAGAAATAAAATTTTCCAAAATATTCCTTAGGTCGAAAACCTTAGTTGTTAGTACCTTCATTTTTTTGTATTTATTTTCATAATTTATTATGATTTTAAATAAACTAATAATAATAATAAAATAATCCATATACAAATTTGAGAAAATTTTCTAGAGAAATAAATTTTGAGAAAATTTCTAGAGAAATAAATTGTTGAGAAAAATTTCTAGAGAAATAAAATTTTTGGGAAAATTTTCTAGAGAAATACAATTTTGAGAAAATTTTCTATAAAAATTAAATTTTGATAAAATTTTATATAGAAATAAAATTTTGACAAAATTTTCTATAGAAATAAAATTTTGTATAGAAATAAAATTTTGAGAAAATTTTTTGTAGAAATAAAATTTTGAGAAAATATTGTATAGAAATAAAATGTTGAGAAAATTTTGTATAGAAATAAAATTTTGAGAACATTTTGTATAGAAATTAAATTACGAAAAAATTTTTTATAGAAATAAAATATTGTCTAGCAATAAAACATTTACATCTATAGAAATAAATTTTGACAAAATTTTCCATAAAAATTAAATTTTGACAAAATTTTCCTCAGAAAAAAATGTGAGAAAACATTCTATATAAATATAATTTTGACAAAATTTTCTATAAAAATAAAATTTTGATAAAGTTTTCGATAGAAATAAAATTTTCATAATAATTTCCGAAGAAATAAAATTTGTCAGAAAATTGTCAATAGAAATCAAATTTTGAGAAAATGTTCTATAGAAATAAAATTTTGAGAATATATATAGAAATAAAATTTTGACAAAATTTTCTATAAAAATAAAATTTTGACAAAATTTTCTATAGAAATAAAATTTTGACAAAATTTTCTATAGGAATAAATTTGTGTATAGAAATACAATTTTGACCAAAATTTTGTAGAGAAACAAAATTTTTAAAACATTTTCTATAGAAATAAAATTGATAATTGATAATTATTTCTAAAGAAATAAAATGTCGACAAAAATTTCTATCGACATGCAATTTTTGATAATAATTTCCGCAGAATAATAAAATTTGTAAGACAATTTTCTGTAGAAATAAACTTTTTAGAAAAATTTCTATTGAAATAAATTTTTGACAAAGTTGTCTATAGAAATAAAAGATAAATACAATTTGAGAAAATTTTCTAGAGAAATAAAATATTGAGAAAATTTTCTAGAGAAATAAAATTTTGACAAAATTTTCTATAGGAATAAATTTGTGTATAGAAATACAATTTTGAGAAACAAAATTTTGAAAACATTTTCTATAGAAATAAAATTTTGATAATTATTTCTAAAGAAATAAAATGTCGACAAAAATTTCTATCGACATGCAATTTTTGATAATAATTTCCGCAGAAATAAAATTTTGACAAATTTTCTATAGAAATAAAATTTGTAAGACAATTTTCTGTAGAAATAAAATTTTTAGAAAAATTTCTATTGAAATAAATTTTTGACAAAGTTGTCTCTAGAAATAAAAGATAAATACAATTTGAGAAAATTTTCTAGAGAAATAAAATATTGAGAAAATTTTCTAGAGAAATAAAATTTTGACAAAATTTTCTATAGAATCAAATTTTGAGAATAAATTTTTCTATTGAAATAAATTTTTGACAAAATTTTCTACGGAAATAAAAATTTTCGAGAAAAATAAAATTTTGACAAAAACTATAAAGAACTAAAATTTTCCAAAATATTCATTTAGAGATTTGAGAAAATTTTCCAAAATATTCATTTAGAGATTTGAGAAAATTTTGAGAATATTTTCTATAGAAATAAATTTTTGACAAAATTTTCTAGAGAAATAAAATTTTGACAAAAAATTTTCTTTAGAAATAAAATGTCGACAAAATATTCTATAGACATGCAATTTTTGATAATAATTTCCGCAGAAATAAAATTTTAACAAATTTTCTATAGAAATAAAATTTGTAAGACAATTTCCTGTAGAAATAAAATTTTTAGAAAAATTTCTACTGAAATAAATTTTTGACAAAGTTGTCTATAGAAATAAAAGATAAATACAATTTGAGAAAATTTTCTAGAGAAATAAAATATTGAAAAAATTTTGTAGAGAAATAAAATTTTAACAAAATTTTCTGTAGAATCAAATTTTGAGAAAATTTTCGAGAGAAATACAATTTTGAGGAAATTTTTTAGAGAAATAAAATTTCCTAGAGAAATAAAGTTTTGAGAAAATTTTCTAGAGAAATAAAATTTTAAGATAGTTTTCTTTGGAAATAAAATTTTTGAGAAAATTTTCTATTTATTTTTTTTTTTTTTTTGTAAAATGTTCTTCAATTTTTTACTGTTTGGTAGATTGGAAGAATTCCTAATATTTGGTAAATTTTCCAACTAAAAGGTACTTCAATTTTCTATAAAAATAATATTTTTCTAGAGAAATAAAATTTGGACAAAAACTTTTAAAGAAATAAAATTTTAACAAAATTTTCTAAATAAAATTTTGACAAAATTTTCTATAGAAATAAAATTTTGACCGAATTTTCTATAGAAATAACATTTTGACAAAATTTTCTATAGAAGTAAAATTTTGACAAAAGTTTCTGTAGAAATAAAATTTTGACAAAATTTTCTGTAGAAATAAAATTTTGACAGAATTTTGTGAAGAAATACGCTTTTCACAAAATTTTCTAGAGAAACAAAATTTTGACAAAATTTTCTATACAAATAATATTTTTAGAAAATTTTTTAGAAAAATAAAATTTTTAGAAAATTTTCTTGAGAAATCAAATATTGCAAAAATGATCTAAATAAATAAAATTTTGACAAAATTTTCTATAGAAATAAAATTTTGTGAAAAATTTCCATAGAAATACAACTTTGACAAAATTTCCTATAAAAATAAAATTTTGAGAAAATTTTCTGTAGAATTAGAATGTTGACAAAATTTTCTATAAACATACAATTTTTTATAATAATTTCCGTAGAAATAAAATTTTGACAACATTTTCTACAGAAATAAAATGTTGACAAAATTTTCTATAGAAATAACATTTGTGAGAAAATTTTCTGTAGAAATAAAATTTTTAGAAAAATTTCTATTGAAATAAATTTTTGACAAAATTTCTATAGAAATAAAATTTTTCTAGAAAAATAAAATTTTGACAAAAACTATAAAGAAATAAAATTTTCCAAAATATTCCATATACAATTTTGAGAAAATTTTCTAGAGAAATAAAATTTTGAGAAAAATTTCAAGAGAAATAAAATGTTGAGAAAAATTTCTAGAGAAATAAAATTTTTGGAAATAAAATTTTTAGAAAATTTTCTACAGAAATCAAATTTTGAGAAAATTTTCTAGAAAAATAAAATATTGAGAAAATTTTTTATAAAAATAAAATTTTGATAAAATTTCTAGAGAACTAAAATTTAGACCAAATTTTATATAGAAATAAAATTTTTACAAAATTTTTATTGAAATAAAATTTTGACAAAATTTTCTATGTTAGGTTAGGTTAGGTGGCAGACCGATGTATCAGGCTCACTTAGACTATTCAGTCCATTGTGATACCACATTGGTGAACTTCTCTCTTATCACGGAGTGCTGCCCGATTCCATCTTAAGCTCAATGACAAGGGGCCTCTTTTTTATAGCCGAGTCCGAACGGCGTTCCACCTTGCAGTGAAACCACTTATAGAAGCCTTGAAACCCTCAGAAATGTCACCAGCATTACTGAGGTGGGATAATCCACCGCTGGAAAACTGTTTTGGTGTTCGGTCGAAGCAGGAATCGAACCTATGACCTTGTGTATGCAAGGCGGGAATGCTTACCATTGCACCACGGTGGCTCCTAATAAATTTTGACAGAATTTTCTGTAGAAATAAAATTTTGCATAGAAATAAAATTTTGAGAAATTTTTATGTATAAATAAAAGGTCGACAAAAATTTCTATAGACATACAATTGTTGATAGTTATTTCCGTTGAAATAAAATTTTGACAAAATAGAAATAAAATTTGTGAGAAAATTTTCTGTAGAAATAAAATTTTTAGAAAAATTTCTATTGAAATAAATTTTTGACAAAATTTTCTACAGAAATAAAAATTTTCTAGAAAAATAAAATTTTGACAAAAACTATAAAGAAATAAAATTTTCCAAAATATTCCATATACGAATTTGAGAAAATTTTCTAGAAAAACAAATTTTGACAAAATTTCTAGAGAAATAAATTGTTGAGAAAAATTTCTAGAGAAATACAATTTTTGGGAAAATTTTCTAGAGAAATACAATTTTGAGAAAATTTTCTATAAAAATTAAATTTTGATAAAATTTCTAGAGAATTAAAAATTCGACCAAATTTTATATAGAAATAAAATTTTGACAAAATTTTCTATAGAAATACAATTTTGTATAGAAATAAAATTTTGAGAAAATTTTGTGTAGAAATAAAATTTTGAGAAAATTTTGTATAGAAATAAAATCTTGTATAGAAATAAAACTTTTACAAAATTTTCTATAGAAATAAATTTTGACAAAATTTTCCATAAAAATTAAATTTTGACAAAATTTTCCTCAGAAAAAAATTTGAGACAACATTCTATATAAATACAATTTTGACAAAATTTTCTATAGAAATAAAATTTTGATAAAGTTTTCGATAGAAATAAAATTTTCATAATAATTTCCGAAGAAATAAAATTTGTCAGAAAATTGTCAATAGAAATCAAATTTTGAGAAAATGTTCTATAGAAATAAAATTTTGACAAAATTTTCTATAAAAATAAAATTTTGACAAAATTTTCTATAGAAATAAAATTTTGACAAAATTTTCTATAGGAATAAATTTGTGTATAGAAATACAATTTTGACAAAATTTTGTAGAGAAACAAAATTTTGAGAACATTTTCTATAGAAATAAATGTTTGATAATTATTTCTAAAGAAATAAAATGTCGACAAAAATTTCTATCGACATGCAATTTTTGATACTAATTTCCGCAGAAATAAAATTTTGACAAATTTTCTATAGAAATAAAATTTGTAAGACAATTTTCTGTAGAAATAAAATTTTTAGAAAAATTTCTATTGAAATAAATTTTTGACAAAGTTGTCGATAGAAATCAAAGATAAATACAATTTGAGAAAATTTTCTAGAGAAATAAAATATTGAGAAAATTTTCTAGAGAAATGAAATTTTGACAAAATTTTCTATAGAATCAAATTTTGAGAATAAATTTTTCTATTGAAATAAATTTTTGACAAAATTTTCTACAGAAATATAAATTTTCTAGAAAAATAAAATTTTGACAAAAACTATAAAGAAATAAAATTTTCCAAAATATTCGTTTAGAGATTTGAGAAAATTTTCTAGGGAAATAAATTTTGAGAAAATTTCTAGAGAAATAAATTGTTGAAAAAAATTTCTAGAGAAATAAAATTATTGGGAAAATTTTCTAGAGAAATACAATTTTGAGAAAATTTTCTATAAAAATTAAATTTTGATAAAATTTCTAGAGAACTAAAATTTCGACCAAATTTTATATAGAAATAAAATTTTGTATAGAAATAAAATTTTGAGAAAATTTTGTGTAGAAATAAAATTTTGAGATAATGTTCTATAGAAATTAAATTTTGAGAATATTTTCTATAGAAATAAAATTTTGACAAAATTTTCTAGAGAAATAAAATTTTGACAAAAAATTTTCTTTAGAAATAAAATGTCGACAAAATATTCTATAGACATGCAAGTTTTGATAATAATTTCCGCAGATATAAAATTTTGACAAATTTTCTATAGAAATAAAATTTGTAAGACAATTTTCTGTAGAAATAAAATTTTTAGAAAATTTTCTACTGAAATAAATTTTTGACAAAGTTGTCTATAGAAATAAAAGATAAATACAATTTGAGAAAATTTTCTAGAGAAATAAAATATTGAGAAAATTTTCAAGAGAAATAAAATTTTGACAAAATTTTCTGTAGAATCAAATTTTGAGAAAATTTTCGAGAGAAATAAAATTTTGAGGAAATTTTTTAGAGAAATAAAATTTCCTAGAGAAATAAAGTTTTGAGAAAATTTTCTAGAGAAATAAAATTTTGAGATAGTTTCCTTTGGAAATAAAATTTTTGAGAAAATTTTCTATTGAAAATTTTATTTTTTTTTGTAAAATGTTCTTCAATTTTTAAAGATTATTTTTGTCACGTGTGGAATTTTGGAATTTTTAATAAGGTAGAAATAAATTAAGGAATCTCCTTTTTAAATTCATTCTTCCATCGACAACAACTATATTTCTGTATGCAATAGATCAAAATGCTTTTGATAGGTTGTAATGAATGAAATGAACTGTTACTGAAGTAAATCTGTCAGTAAATCAACCAGTCACTTCATTTGTTCCTCGTCAGATTTCATGAAATATTTATGATGGGTATATTTATGCATTCTCAAAAATGCCACATTTCCATATTTACTTAAGCACCTACAGAAACACAGAACGCTATTGGCGTTTGGGCTTACACGAAGGGCTGAAATGCCATAAAAGTGTATTGAATGACTTCAATGTTGTATTGTCAATGTTGTTATAACAATTATTGTTATTGTTCGTTATTTGTATTGTGTTATACTGCTTCAACCATTAAACGAAAACAAAACAAACTATACAACATGTGAATCAATAATCAATAATGTGAGTTGATACTTGTCATTCATTCGAAAACTGGAAGGGGATGGAATTTTCTGTACCTTAGGTTAGGTTAGGTATACTCGTAGCCCATAGCCTAAGTAAGGTTAAGTTAGATATAGGGGAAGGCATTTCACTTTGCTGTGAAACCATTGAGCGAAGCTTTAAAATAATGGCATCAGAATTACTGACAGAGGATAATCCATCACTGAAATTTTTTTGGGTGGTTTTCTCGTCGGCTGAGATAAGCTCAGTCACCTCCGGGGTCTCCGGGTTAGGGACCCACTACACTTTTCCGAATAAGCACACAAGTGTTTAACTCTTTCGAGTTAAATACTAATTAATTCGGTTTAATTGATAAAAACTATTTTACAAACTACTTGTGTAATATTTGACAATCTCTCTAATATGATTAGGATGTGATGGGAACAGGCATTCGGGATGTCGTCGATACAGAAACTGATGTCTTTGTGAGATGAAGAAGGAATTCGTTTCGTAGATAATCATAAGTACTTCGATTCATTGGTTGCTTGATGATCGGGATATGATGAGAGATTCGGTTAGTTGATGAGTGCATCGGTTTTTTGGTGGTCAGTGGTTTTTATACCCTCCACCATAGAATAGCTTTGTCATTCCGTTTGTAACACATCGAAATATTGCTCTATATTCTGGGTCGTGGTGAAATTCTGAGTCGATCAAAGCATGTCCGTCCGTTCGTCCGTTGAAATCACGCTAACTTCCGAACGAAACAAGCTATCGACTTGAAATTTGGCACAAGTAGTCGTTATTAATGTAGGTCGGATGGTATTGGAAATGGGCCATATCGGTCCACTTTTACGTATGGCCTCCATATAAACGGACCCCCAAATTTGGCTTGCGATGCCTCTAAGAGAAGCAAATTTCATCCGATCCGGCTGAAATTTGGTGCATGGTGTTGTTATATGATCTCTAACAACCATGCAAAAATTGGTTCACATTGGTCCATAATTATATATAGCCCCCATATAAACCGATCCCCCGATTTGGCTTGCGGAGCCTCTAAGAGAAGTAAATTTCATCCGATTCGGCTGAAATTTGGTACATGGTGTTAGTATAGGGTCTCTAACAACCATGCAAAAATTGGTCCACATCGGTCCATAATTATATATAGCCCCCATATAAACCGATCCCCCGATTTGGCTTGCAGAGCCCCTAAGAGAAACAAATTTCATCCGATCCGGCTGAAATTTGGTACATGATGTTAGTATATGGTCTCTAATTGTACGTGATGTTAATATATGGCCTCAAACACCCATGCAAAAATTGGTCGATATCTGTCCATAATTATATATAGGCCCCATATAAACGGATCCCCAGATTTGACCTCCGGAGCACCTTGGAAGAGCAAAATTCTTCCCATTCGGTTGAAATTTGGTACGTGATGTTAGTATATGGTATCCAACAACCATGCAGGAATTGATTCCTATCAGTTCATAATTATATATAGCTCCCATATAAACCGATCCCCAGATTTGACCTCCGGTGCCTTTTGGAGAAGCAAAATTCATCCGATCTGGTTGAAATTTGGTACGTGGTGGTAGTATATGATATTTAACAACCATGTGAGTTGAAATTTGTGGATGACAGTCTTTCGTAGAAGTTTCTACGCAATCCATGGTGGAGGGTACATAAGATTCGGCCTGGCCGAACGTACGGCCGTATATACTTGTTGAGTATTCGGCTTGTTGATGACGTGTGATGTATGAGGACGTCAGCTCGTAGAGCTTCGGTAATTGATAAGGAATTCGGTTGATTAACAGTAGTGATGAGAAAGTCCGTTCATCGATGTTTGGTAGTTGAGGGGAAGTTTGATTCGTTTGTAATCGGTAGTGGAGGACAACATCGATTCGTGGTAAGTAGTTGATGATTCGTTGACAATCGGAGGCTATTGAATTCGTTGGGATGTGTATGTTTCGCCGTTGCTGGATCGTTTGACTCGTTGGCTATTGGGAAGTTTGTAGTTGATCGGGAACTTGCTTGTTTGTTGATTTGTAGATGATCGGGAACTGCTGATAAGATCTTCGGCTTTCTGACGGTTGCTATGTTAGTGTTGTTGCAGTTGATTGTTGTAGAGGCGTTGTGGCAGTGGCGTAACAGTCGGGATCAGATTCGTGTCGGTAATCGGTTAAGGTCGGTGTTTAGTAGTACTGACAACTATCATGCAAACTACTACAACGGCTACTAGCTAATCTACAAGCGAACAGTAGGCCCGAAGGTCTCTGTGGTGGAACAGTAGGCCCGAAGGTCTCTGTGGTGGAACAATAGGCCCGAAGTTCTCTGTTGGGGAACAGTAGGCTCGAAGTTTCTGTGGTGGAACAGTAGGCCCGAAGGTCTCTGTAGGGGGACAGTAGGCCCGAAGGTCTCTGTGCTGGAACAGTAGGCCCGAAGGCCTCTGTGGGGGAACAGTAGGACCGAAAGTCTCTGTGGTGGATTGGATCGATGTCTATAAAAGCCGATAGAGAAGGAAAGATGCTTTTAACATCTGTATGTACTAACTTACAATTTAGAAAACAAAATATTTTGACGTGAGGCCAAAGATTTGATGTCTTTGAAATACCTTGTCCAAAAGTCGATACATTTTTCAATCGGTATCTTTGCATGAAATAAAATTTTGTTTGACCAAGGTTAACTTGACTTTAAAATTAATGACATCGTCTTTAAATTTAATGACTTTTTGTATCTTGACTATAAAGCAAAAAAGCATTCACAAATAGGACATGATTTTCAACCCTTTATTTAAAGGAGTTTTTTACTTGAAACATAGCATAATTTCTACTTGACGTCGATTGTGAACTTTGAAATATATGTTGTCGTTAACACGATTTAAAGGATTTTGATAGCACACGAAGAAAATAGCAGATAAACGTATAAATCAAAATTTGTTTTCTACACCCAAAAAAGTGACCCCGACGTGGAAGAAAATGTAGATTTATTTTAGAAAATTTTAACTAAAATAGTTTTCTAATTGCAACATGTTACAAATAAGTTAATACTTTTTTGTCAAATTGAAGAAAATTTTTAAAAATAATTAATTTTTTTCTGTTGTTTAAGAAAATTTCATATGTTGGAAGAAAAAAATGGATTTAAAAATTGTTAAAATGTCTTTAGCGCTGTACGAAGTTCGAGACAGGTACAATTTTAGTAAAACTTATTCATTTGAGAGACTTATGAACTCAATTTAAGCAAACTTCTGCCATTTTAGGAAAATATGAACTATTTTATTTTTTAGTAAAATTGTGCACTATATTTGTATACAACACTTTTTTCTTATGTTTAGTTCACGTCATTAAAGTTAGCAAAAAATTATTCAAATAAGGAACATTTACTCATATTGTGCAAAATTTAACTAAAATCAACTAATCTTCATGAACTAAAATAAAGTTCAGTTGGCATTGGAGCCCCCTTTTTTCTGGGTGTAGAATCAAGTACGCAAAACTTAAATTTAAAAGAGCATTTTGTCTTAAAGTTTACTTCAATTCTACGCTTCTTTTGCTCGGAATCAATACCAAAATCTTTGGACCGGGCATTCTTTTTTCCGTTTATATTAAAAAGTTTTATTTGCGATTATTACCGCAACCCAATTTGTAGTAGAACTGTGTCCGCAATCCATGGTGAAGGTCTGCCTTTCGACAATATAAACTTATTAAATTTAGATTTTGCCTATTTGCGAATACCCAATAAATTTAATTTATCATTTAATTTTTAGTCAAAGTCCTTCATAAGCAAGATAACTGCAACATAACATTCGAAATTCAATTTCACCTTTAATAATAAATTATGTCATTTTGCTAGTAAGTAGCCTATTTAAAATTAAACTTTGAAAGTCGTCTCTTAATTTTGAATGCTCTTTATATTTGTAATCCAGATACAAAAGTCAACGAATATTGCCTTTAAATTCGTTGACTTAATTTAACAACATTTGCTCGCATGTAAAGAAGACAAAATATACCGTCATTGAAAACATTATCAATTAATGGCTTACGTAAAATCTCTGTTGTATCTGAGAAATGCTACGCAAAAATGACATTCATATTTTAAACACATAAAAACATTCTGTTTAAGACACCATTTTTTATGTGAACTAATATCTTAGCTGTGTATTTCGTAGAACAATTTTCATGCATATTAATAATATTCATCGAACACATTTATTCAAATGCCAAAACTTATTCACTTAAAACAATTTAATACCAAAAACTATTTTAATATTTATGAACAAGATTTCAATTCAAGTACATTATCTCCATTTTCTCCAAATGTTCAAAAGAAACCAACATATTTATTCAAATATATGTACACTACTGCCATTTTGGATTTAATATAAATTATTTACAAATATCCTAAGCATGTTCCACATAAATGATTTTATTCTCTAACCTAGCGCACTACTTTATTGCGACCTATTTAAGAGATTTCTTGATTGTTTTAAGGCATTCGAATCAACTGCTTCCCATATTCCCAGAAGTTAAGATTTTGACAATGGCACGTAAGCAAACATACAACCACGCACTTTGTAGACAACTTCGTTAGCTTTTAGGATAGTTGAATGGGAGGTATCAACAGACACAATAACAATGGCAAACACATGCATGAATTCTCAAAGAACGATCTATATGGTGTTGTATGTTTGTGTATGCACACAAAAACACATACACACACGCATGCACTATAATAATAATTTCCGCTCACGTAAACACAACTTTAGACAATTTGACATGTTGCTAATGCGGCATCTTTTCAATATAAACGTTACCTATACATACATATGTACGAACACAAAAGCCAAAATCATCCTATAGTGGTAGACTCGCATTACAATATCGACAGGCTGAGGCGACAATATTGGGATATAGCTTAGAAAAATACACATAATAGAAATATGTCAGTTCCACACTAAAACGTCTACGATCGGAACTGATTCGAAATATTAACCAATGAAAGAATTTCATTGGCTGGTATGTATTGTAACCAAATTCAGCAATGGTAGAAACATTCCTAAGCCCCTTGTCTGGCAACGGGCAATTTTTTTCAATGACATAATTATAGCCCCCATACAAACCTGGTACAGGATTTGACACCTTTAACTTATTGGAAGAAGAGAATTTCATGCGATCGGTGTAAAATGTCAGTGTTCGTCCTCTAACTCCCTTGAGAAAATTAGTCATCGATATTGACATAATTATACATAGACTAGTGGCTTATATATGTATGTGATTTTTATACAGGACCACACTATGTAGGTTAGGTTAGGTTAGGTGGCAGACCGATGTATCAGGCTCACTTAGACTATTCAGTCCATTGTGATACCACATTGGTGAACTTCTCTCTTATCACTGAGTGCTGCCCGATTCCATGTTAAGCTCAATGACAAGGGACCTCTTTTTTATAGCCGAGTCCGAACGACGTTCCAAATTGCACTGAAACCACTTAGAGAGGCTTTGAAACCCTCAGAAATGTCACCAGCATTACTGAGGTGGGATAATCCACCGCTGACAAAACTTTTTGGTGTTCGGTCGAAGCAGGAATCGAACCCACGACCTTGTGTATGCAAGGCGGGCATGCTAACCATTGCACCACGGAGGCTCCCACCACACTATGTAACAGCGTATTACATGTTGTGGTGTTTTCTTTTCTGAAAACAAGTAACTTGAAATAATTTTGTCTGTACATAATGCGCATTTTTAAAATTAAAGCAGGCAAAAAGGGTTTAAAAGGAGCAAACAGGACAATCGTAGCACTCTCGGCAGTGCTGATAATTTCCGCAATATGCCTATATGCGTGGCACTATTTTCACAACAGAATTGGAAACCTTTTTGCACTTTTGCCAGATTTTTAGAAAAGAACCTAAAAAGTTAATTTTCCGGTCAAAATGTAAAAAAGTGCTCATTTTTTACAAAAAAACAAAAAAAACAGAAAACACCAATAGTGTATATCGTTACCTTAATATAAAAAGGCCCCAACTCATAATTTTTTTAAATCGTGTTTTTTGTCGATTCTGACAGAGCACCATTAGATACACCTTCCATAAAAAATTTACGGAGATGCGTTGAAAAATAGCGAAGTTATAAGTTAATAATGTAAAGCCCTAACTCATATCCACACAATATGTACAAAAAAAGGCCTAACTCATACCCACACAATATGTACAAAAAAGCCTAACTCAATTATTACTGAAAAAACACGTAGTAGGCATAGATTTTATATTGCTTTTGTGTTATGTATGTCTGTGAGCGGTTATTGCTGTTGTTGTTGTAACAGTTTTTAATGTGGTCTCATCCATTTTGTTCTATGCTTGTGTAGTTCAACTTGTAGCCAGATCAAGGAACTCTGCGACAAGGATGTCCAGAGTGATCTGGTGGTGAGACCGGTAGGCTTAGCTGGGCAAGCTAAAAGGTGACGAGTATCATGTAGCCCTTGATTGCAGATGGGATACACGTCAGCTACGCTGCTATCAATCACTGATAAGTTTGAATTGAGTGCTGCACTTCCCTGGTCTTAGTTGGGCCAAAACTACCTTGGTCTGCCGTGGGAGGTCTCCTCCGGTGCTATGGGCGGCGGTCGGACTCCGAGTACTGGATTAACCTTGTAGCTTCTCACCGCTTTAGCTACAGTATCCTCAAGAATCCTGTTCAGACCTCTCTGGTATGTTGCCTGATCTAGAGGCTCTCTTTTGTAACGCTGGATTTCGGGCTCCAGAAGGTGAAGATCAACCCTTACATTCCTGGGTGGAGGTTGTCTATCCACAATATGGTGATTCGGATGACAACTTCGATGGCAATCCAATAGGTACTGCTTTGACAACATGTACCTAATTGTGGATGGATGATATTGGTCTCCGCATAAAGGTGATCCAGGGGTGTATTGCGTAGACACAATCTCGACGCCGTCAGGAGGGTGTGGAATCGAGGACAAGTAGAGGTTAAACAGTGCCGGAGATATCACCCCGCCCAGGGGAACTCCCTGTTTAACTCTACGGGGTTTTGACTTCTTGTACCTGAATTCCACGTACGACTAGCGTCCACACATATAATTCAGAACCCAACGCTTCGTTCCTGCCGGTAGGGACGTATTCTCGATGTCCTCAAATAGTGTGGCATGGTTGACCGTATCGAATGCTTTCGTCAAGCGCCACCAGGACCGTCCTATGACACGGCTTGGGCTGATTAAGTCCCCTATTGATATGTGTCGAAATGGCATGTAAGGCTGTCGTCGTACTGTGTACCTTACGGAATCCATGTTAATGATGGACAGCTAGAAATTTCTCCACAAGGCTTGGGAGGAGTAGTGCCTCAAGTGTCTTGGCTACTGGCGAGAGAAGGGATATCGGTCTGTACGATTCACTTTTATGAACAATTACCTTATAAAAGTTAAAGTTTATATTCTCTTAAAATATAAACTGTTTTATTAATTCCAACATTTGCTTTATTTACTTAAATATGAATTGATATGTTATTTTGTTTTCTTTTAAGTTGTGCAAGAAAAAGCCCCAACTCATTTTTTTCAAAAATTCAAACCCAAAAAGCCCTATGTCATACAAATTAATTAAAAATGTAAATATTAAAAAATTATTATAATTTTGTATTTGTCTGATGTTAGTAATAAAAACTGCATTTTAAATGTTTTTGTATCTGGTGTGTTTCTTATTTTGTTAAGTTTTTTCCTCCTCCTGTAAACTTCGTTTTTCATGAGTTAGGGCCTTTGTATATTAAGTTAACGATATGTTTGCAATACCCAGAAGAAGACTAGCCTGCATATTATAATACATTCAATGTAGAACGTATTATTATACACACCACCATAGAATGGTGATTGGGGGTATAATAAGTTTATCATTCCGTTTGTAACACATCGAAATATCGATTTCCGACTATATAAAATATATATATTCTTGATCAGGGACAAATTCTAAGACGATATAACGATGTCCGTCTGTCGGTCTGTCTGTTTTAATCACGCTACAGTCTTCAATAAAGAAGCAATCGTGCTGAAATTTTGCACCAACTCATCTTTTGTCTGTAGGCAGGTCACGTTCGATTGGTTATATCAGTCCAGGTTTTGATATAGTCCCCATATAAACCGACCTTCCGATTTGATGTCTTGGGCTTATAGAAACCGTAGTTTTTATCCAATTTGCCTGAAATTGGAAATCTAGAGGTATTCTAGGATCATAAAGAGGTGTGTCAAAAATGGTGAGTATCAGTCGATGTTTTGGTATAACCCCCATATAGACCGATCTCCTGATTTTACTTCTTTGGCCTATAGAATCCGTACTTTTTGTCCAATTTGCCTGAAATTGGAAATCTATAGGTATTCTAGGATCATAAAGAGGTGTGTCAAAAATGGTGAGTACGGTCCATGTTTTAGTTAGTCCCCATCAGACCGATATCCCGAATTAACTCCTTGGGTTTCTAGCAGGAATACGGAGCGGCACATTTTTTTTCGCTCTGCTCCGCTCCCGCTCGAGAGAAAAAAAAATAGCTCCGCTCCTTCTTAGAGAAAATTATTTTTTATATATTTTTGATCAGGAAGAAATTGTAAGACGATATAAGCATGTCCGTCTGTCTGTGGTAATCACGCCACAGCCTTCAATAATAGCGCTATCGTCCTGAAATTTTACACAGATTCGTCTTTTGTCTGCACGCAGACTAAGTTCGAAGGTGGAATATATCTGTCCAGGGTTTTTATATAGCTTCCATATAAACCGACCCCCCGATTTGGGGTTTTAGGCTTATAGAAACCGAAGGTTTTTATCCAATTTGCCTGAAATTAGAAATCTATATATATTTTAGGACCATAGAGAGGTGTGCTGAAAATGACGAATATTGGTCGATATTTTGGTACAGCCTCCATATAGACCGATCTCCCCATTTTACTTCTTGGGCTTATAGAAATCGAACTTTTTATCCAATTTGCATGAAATTGGAAATCTGGAGTTTGGGGTCTAGATTATGTAGGTTTTTCAGAACAACAATTATATGTGCAATTACGATTTATCGGTCGTTAGATGCGTATTAGAAGTATGGGAAAATTTGTAATGTAATGTTTGCACTTAGCAGGGGCGATTTTAAATTGAAAATGTGTGTATTTTAGCCATATTTGCCTAAAACGGAGAAACATAAATATAGTATATGAGGGCTTTGTCTCAATATTAACCGATTTTCACCAACTTTGGCACACTTTGCTAAAATGCTAATTATACTCCCTGTGCACAATTTCAAAATATTCCGAGTGAAACTTTGGTCTCCATGGTAATATAAACCAAAATCGGGCGAATGATATATAACAGGTTGGCTGATAAGTCCCGGTCTGATTATTTTTATATAGTACCAACCTTCAAATGATTCGTGTCAAAATTTGACGTCTCTAAGTCAATTAGTTTGTGTTATTGTGAAAAAAATGACAAAAAGGGAATTTCGTGTTTTGATAAAATACTGTTTTCTGAAGAGAAAAAATACGGTGGAAGCAAAAACGTGGCTTGATAATGAGTTTCCGGACTATGCCCCAGGGAAATCAACAATAATTGATTGGTATGCAAAATTCAAGCGTGGTGAAATGAGCACGGAGGACGGTGAACGCAGTGGACGCCCGAAAGAGGTGGTTACCGACGAAAACATCAAAAAAATCCACAAAATGATTTTTAACGACCGTAAAATGAAGTTGATCAAGATAGCAAAGGCCTTAAAGATATCAAAGGAAGGTGTTGGTCATATCATTCATCAATATTTGGATATGCGGAAGCTCTGTGCAAAATGGGTGCCACGCGAGCTCACATTTGACCAAAAACAATAACGTGTTGATGATTCTAAGCGGTGTTTGCAGCTGTTAACTCGTAATACACCCGAGCTTTTCCGTCGATATGTGACAATAGATGGCTCCATCACTACACTCCTGAGTTCAATCGACAGTCGGCTGAGTGGACAGCGACCGGTGAACCGTCTCCGAAGCGTGTAAAGACTCAAAAGTCCGCTGGCAAAGTAATGGCCTCTGTTTTTTGGGATGCGCATGGAATAATTTTTATCGATTATCTTGAGAAGGGAAAAACCATCAACAGTGACTATTATATGGCGTCATTGGAGCGTTTGAAGGTCGAAATCGCGGCAAAAGTGTTGTTCCACCAAGACAACGCACCGTACCACATGTCATTGAGAACGATGGCAAAAATTCATGAATTGGGCTTCGAATTGCCCACCGTATGTTATTCTCCAGATCTGGCCCCAGCGATTTTTATACCCTCCATCATAGGATGGGGGTATATTAACTTTGTCATTCCGTTTGTAACACATCGAAATATTGCTCTAAGACCCCATAAAGTATATATATTCTGGGTCGTGGTGAAATTCTGAGTCGATCTAAGCATGTCCGTCCGTCCGTCCGTCCGTCCGTCCGTCCGTCCGTCCGTCCGTCCGTCCGTCCGTCCGTCCGTCCGTCCGTCTGTTGAAATCACGCTAACTTCCGAACGAAACAAGCTATCGACTTGAAACTTGGCACAAGTAGTTGTTATCGATGTAGGTCGGATGGTATTGAAAATGGGACATATCGGTCCACTTTTACGTATAGCCCCCATATAAAGGGACCCTCAGATTTGGCTTGTGAAGCCTCTAACAGAAGCATATTTCATCCGATCCGGCTGAAATTTGGTATATGGTGTTGGTATATGGTCTCTAACAATCATGCAAAAATTTGTCCACATCGGTCCATAATTATATATAGCCCCCATATAAACCGATCCCCAGATTTGGCTTGCGGAGCTTAAAAGGAAGGTAAATTTCATCCGATCCGGCTGAAATTTGGTACATGGTGTTGGTATATGGTCTCTAACAACCATGCAAAAATTGGTCCACATCGGTCCATAATTATATATAGCCCCCATATAAACCGATCCCCAGATTTGGCTTGCGGAGCCTCAAAGAGAAGAAAATTTCATCCGATCCGGCTGAAATTTGGTACATGATGTTGGTATATGGTCTCTAACAACCATGCAAAAATTGGTCCATATCGGTCCTTAATTATATATAGCCCCCATATAAACCGATCCCCAGATTTGGCTTGTGGAGCCTCAAAGAGAAGAAAATTTCCGAAAAAATCCGATCCGGCTGAAATTTGGTACATGGTGTCGGTATATGGTCTCTAACAACCATGCAAAAATTGGTGCACATCGGTCCTTACTTATATATAGCCCCCATATAAACCGATCCCCAGATTTGGCTTGCAGAGCCTCAAAGAGAAGAAAATTTCATCCGATCCGGCTGAAATTTGGTACATGATGTTGGTATATGGTCGTTAACAACCATGCAAAAATTGGTCCATATCGGTCCTTAATTATATATAGCCCCCATATAAACCGATCCCCAGATTTGGCTTGTGGAGCCTCTAAGAGAAGCATATTTCATCCGATCCGGCTGAAATTTGGTACATGGTGTCGGTATATGGTCTCTAACAACCATGCAAAAATTGGTCCACATCGGTCCATAATTATATATAGACCCCATATAAACCGATCTCCAGATTTGGCTTGCGAAGCCTCAAAAAGAAGCAAATTTCATCCGATCCGCCTGAAATTTGGTACATGATATTGGTATATGGTCTCTAACAACAATGCAAAAATTGGTCCACATCGGTTCATAATTATATATAGCCCCCATATAAACCGATCCCCAGATTTGGCTTGCGAAGTCTCCAAGAGAAGCAAATTTCATCCAATCCGGTTGTAATATGGAACATGGTGTTAGTATATGATCTTTAACAACCGTGCCAGAATTGGTCCATATCGGTCCATAATTATATATAGCCCCCATATAAAACGTTCTCCAGATTTGACCTCCGGAGCCTCTTGGAAGAGCAAAATTCATCCGATCAAATTAGGAACGTGGTGTTAGTATATGGTCGCTAACAACCATACCAAAATGGTTGCCACTAAAGCCAAAAATAATCTACCAAAATTTTATTTGTATAGAAAATTTTGTCAAAAATTTTATTTCTATAGAAAATTTTGTCAAAATTTTATTTCTAGAGAAAATTTTGTTTACATTTTATTCGGTTCATCATAAAATTTTCATCATTGTCAAAATTTTATTTCTATAGAAAATTTTGTCAAAATTTTATTTCTATAGAAAATTTTGTTCAAATTTTATTCGGTTCATAATCATGGTTGCCACTCGAACCAAAAATAATCTACCAAGATTTTATTTCTATAGAATATTTTGTCAAAAGTTTATTTCTATAGAAAATTTTGTTAAAATTTTATTTCTGCAGACATTTTTGTCAAAATTTTCTTTCCATAGAAAATTTTGTCAAAATTTTTATTTCTATAGAAAATTTTGTTAAAATTTTATTTCTGTAGAAAATTTTGTCAAAATTTTATGTCTACTTTGTCAAACAGAATTATATACGTATTGGATCGATCTTTTTTGGTTTAATATATACCACGTATGGACTTACATACAATTTAGAAGATGGTGTTAGGAGGTTTTAAGATACCTTGCCATCGGCAAGCGTTACCGCAACTTAAGTAATTCGATTGTGGATGGCAGTGTATAGAAGAAGTTTCTACGCAATCCATGATGGAGGGTACATAAGCTTCGGCCTGGCCGAACTTACGGCCGTATATACTTGTTTCTTGTTCGCAGAGCTCAAAAGGATGCTCGCAGGGAAAAAATTTGGCTGCAATGAAGAGGTGATCGCCGAAACTGAGGCCTATTTTGAGGCACAACCGAAGGAGTACTACCAAAATGGTATCAAAAGATTGGAAGGTCATTTTAATCGTTGTGTTGCTCTTGAAGGGAACTATGTTGAATAATAAAAACGAATTTTGACAAAAAAATATGTTTTTTCTTTGTTAGACCGGGGACTTATCAGCCAACCTGTTATAAATCTGAACCGTTGTCAATCAAATTTGGCATGCATAATAGGAATTTTAGTTCTACTCCCTGTACAAAACTTCATGTAAATTGGAGTACAACTTTGGCGTCTGGCTTCTGGGGCCGTATAAGTGGATATCGGGCGAATGATACATATGGGAGCTATATCTAAATTTTAACCGATTTTAACCAAATTTGACCTCATTAACACACTATCAATTGTACTCTTTGTGCAAAATTTATACCAGAGCAAACGAAATAAAAAGAAACGATCATCGCATTTGATAAAACCTAATATTTGTTTTTCGGAGCGGAGCGGTTTTTCTTTTGGAAATCGCCCTGCTCCAGCTCCGCTCCGGGTTTTAAAAATATAGCTCCCGCTCCGCTCCGGCCAAAAAAGGCTTCGCTCCGCATCGCTCCTCGCTCCGAATTACTGGTTTCAAGAAATCGTACTTTTTATCCGATTTGTCTGAAATTGTAAATATACTGGTATTTTAGACTCACGAAAACGTGTATTGGATTTAGTTTTTAACGGTCCATTTGGTAAGGCCTCCATATAGACCAATTTCACTTCTTGATCATGAAAATTGCTTGAAACTCAATGTGACATTTCCCGATTTTACTTCTCGTAGTCATTTAAATAATGGGTGTGAAATCTACTGATTTTAGATTTGAAATCAAAGCGTTACAAGAGATGTTTATGATTCCTCTAAAACCCAAACAAAAATGATTCTTATAAATCCAGAATCTGATATAGTCTTCATAGCTGAAATTTATAAATGTATCTTCGGGAAGTGTAGTGGTTGAACTGTTCTGCTTGGGAGAATATCTGTCATCAAACCCCCCTGAAATTTCAAAGGAAATTATAATATTTGATTCATGGTGGTGGGTACTTAAGATTCGGCCCGGCCGAACTTACTGCTGTATATACTTGTTTTTGACTAATATTATCATCTTTTTCTAATTTTCTCCGCAGATACTGTAGATAAGTGCTACTCTCTTCCTTCTCCACAACTAAACGCTCACGTTAAAACTTTTATAAATGGAAACTAATCTTACGGTAGAGCATGCCCGAATATCTGTGTCTGTGGGTGCGAGCGATATTTAATAATTGACATGCGTATATTCGAAGGAATTATCGTGTCAAAAACGTAGGGGGTGAGGTGAATATTGATGATTTTATTAAAATTTTATTAGAGCATAGTAAATCCTCGACATTTACCAGCAGTTCAAATCTTTTAAAAGTCACAATACACAGACACACTTACAATGGATAACAAACACACAATACACAGTGATGGAATAAAGGGAATTGATTATCAAAAGGCCGCGATTGTATAAAAAGGGCTTTTAAAATAATTTATAGCCGATAATATCCGTTTGTTACCCTTTCACAAATGGCGACCACAAAACCTTGGCATCATTTTTGATGACTTCCTTTTGGCGTTTTACGAGTATATTTAAGCATTTTCTTTCTTCATTTGCCTTTCGTTGCCAGCGAGCCAGTTTTTCTTTTTTTATTGCCTTCTTGCCATGCATGACCCGGCTATGTGATAAGGAAATAATGTCATACCGTTCATTGTATGCAAGAGTATTCTTTTTGTTACACATTAATTTGTGGTCTTTTGTATTTCGTCCTAGAGCTTAAAGAATGTCTGCACTGGGAAGTGGGTATCATGAATTAAAAAGATAGTTAGGAAGTTATTTTAAAGAAGTACCTTTTCTTCCTTAAAACAGAAAATGAAAGAGAAGTTAAATCGTGTAAATAGAGGCCCCCATAAGAGGAGATCTATCACCTTTATTATAGTATGTTTTTATAAATAATTTTGAAAATCCTACAAAAATTAAAGAATAGAAAAAATGGTGGCCATGACAGTTATGTGAAAAATTTCCATATAAAATTAGAAATATTACTATAATGAGGGCTCTCCACATTACTAGGAAAAGGGTTAGGGAAAAAGATCTAGGAGTTAATCCTGCAAAGTCAGATGCAAACAACTTATGATTATCAAAGCCGAACCAATTACCTTAGAGGACGTACAAATTTTTTGGATGTGCAAAATTGTTGTAGACAAGATATAGATTTGGCCAGATCGACTTTTATGTACCCTCCACCATGGATTGCGTTCAAACTTCTACAAAAGACAGTCATCCACAATCGAATTACTTGGCCTGTGGTAACGGATACCGATGACAAGTTATATTACATTTTTCTAGCATTGTCTTCTACATTGTATATTAGTCCAAAGGGAGTCTATGTTACATAACAAGGGCCCAACCTTAAATACACAGCACCATGAATTAAATAATATAATTATTTATTTTGAAAACTATACTTGAAAATATATAGAATTTCAGGGGGATTTGATGAGAGATACTCTGCCAAGCAAACATATATACCAAAGATTTACACCATCTTCGCTACACCTATATACTGACCTTAAATGCCTCTAAATTTTTAATTCCAATCAAATCGGATAAAAATTGCGGTGTCTAGAAGCCCAAGAAGTCAAATTGGGAGATTAGTTTATATGGGGTGAATTGCAAATTTTGGATCGATACGCCATATATTCGGCTTACTTATGTGTGGGACCAAACTACCTCTAGATTTTGAATTGCAGGCGATTTGGATAAAAATTGCGGTGTCCAGAATCCCATGAAGTCAACTCAGGAGATTGCGGTATATGGGTGTTATACTGAAACATAAACACGGTTGCCACTCGAGTCAAAAATAATCTACCAACATTAGGAGAAAATTTTAACAAAAAAACAAGCTTTCAAACAAAACAATATTATTTTGTACAATTTTATTTCTTATTATTTCTATAGAAAATTTTGTCAAAATTATATTCCTATAGAATATTTTGTCAAAATTTTATTTCCATAGAAAATTTTTTCGCAAAATTTTATTTCTATAGAAAATTTTGTCAAAATTTTATTTCTGTTGTTTTTGATTTCAGGTTAAAAGGATGACTTAGCTAAACTACAAGTGTAGCTTAACCAATAGTTTGACAATGTCAAATCGAAAAGAGAGATGTTTGTACAAAGATTTATTTCGGCAAAAGCCGACTATCGGAAGGTTCAAGTGTGGTTCACTTTGGGTTAAGTGAACTGCCCGAATTTATTTTGATAATTGGTTGATAGTTTTGCTGCAAGTAAAGGATGCTGATGATGAATGTGGTAATTCCGAAACGTGCGTCCATCCAACCATTTTGCAGTCTATAGGGCTTTGCCCAAATAAATTTGACAAACCTTATTTTCCTCTGTTGGTTAAGCTACATTTGTAGTTTAATAAATGCATGGTTTTATGCTGAAATCAAAAACAATAATAATGATTGAAGAATGAACCAACAATAACAAAACAAAACGAAATTTTATTTCAATAGAAAATTTTGGCAAAATTTTTATTTCGATAGAAAATTTTGTTAGAATTTATTTCTATAGAAAATTTTGTCAAAATTTTATTTCAATAGTAAATTTTGTCAAAATTTTATTTCAATAGTAAATTTTGTCAAAATTTTATTTCTATAGAAATTTTTTGTCAAAATTTTATTTCTATAGAAATTTTTTGTCAAAATTTTATTTCTATAGAAAATTTTGTTAAAATTTTATTTCTATAGAAAATTTTGGCAAAATTTTATTTCTATAGAAAAATTTTTCAAAATTTTATTTCTTAAGAAAATTTTAATTTTATAGAAAAATTTGTCAAAATTTTATTTCTTCATAAGTAAAGGAATATTTTCCACAATCTACCAAAATATCAAAAATTCTACCAATCTACCCAAGAGTAAATAATTTACCATTTTTGATAGAATTCTACCAACTGTGTTTCAGGCAAATCTGATAAAAATTGCGGTGTCTAGAAGACCAAGAATTAAATCGGGATATCGGGCTTGTGACGATCTACCGAAAGGTCCTTTCTCTTTTTGACTTGGCTACCTTGTGGCCCAGGCCGTGCTCAGTCTAGGACAGTTCTTGTCCATCAGAGAAAGGATATGATATAAAAGAAAAATTTTAAAGGTACCAAGACACAGTTGCACAACGACTCTACAAAAAGTGTGCGAGGATCTGCGGTTTAATATGGACAACGACGAAATCTCTCTTCTTGTACTTCTTGACCATTCAAAGGCATTTGACTGCGTAGATCATGTGTAAACCTTGGACTATTTTTCAATTTCTCGAGTCATGCTATTAGTCTTATACGATCGTACTTGTCCTCTGTAGGTCTGCCAGGCCATTAGGGATCTCGCTTGGGTCCATTACTCTACAGTATATATAGCAATTATCTCCCATTAAGGGTAAGACATAGCAGCGTGCACATGTATGCGGATGATGTCCAGATATTTATAAATTCATCGAAATCAGAGTTAGGAATTAACATAGAACGGTTGAATTGTTCTGATTAACATAGAACGGTTGAATTGCTCTGATTATGATTATAAATAAAGTGAAATGAAATGAAATGAAATTGCGATCTGGCAAATATAAATGAGTGGGCGAGGGCTAACGGTTTGATTTGGAAGAAGTCAAAATGTTTATTTATAAACAAATCTACTAATCACTCTATAAATTTAGGTATACATATTTCGAATCTTACCATAGAAGTTGTAAGGAAGGCGAAAAATTTGGGAGTCATTTTTAATAATAAACTCAACTGGGATGATCCAATTGCCTCTGTTATTGGCAAGACATATGCAGCTTTGCGGAATCTGTATATATGCCAACAAAGCACAGCAGCGCGTATCAGATTATTGTTAGCGAAATCGGTATTAGTACCTCGTCTCCTATATGCTTGCGAGTTGTTCTCCAAATGCTAAATAAGCTTAGAGTGGAATTCAACAGTATTACAAGATAGTTAAGTATTTCGTATACCTCGTTACGCTCATATATCTAGTTCTTCGAAACTAATTTTTGGGGTCTCTTTTGAAAACTTTCTAAAAATTCGGACATTAGTAAGTCTCTATAATATTATAAATTCCGGATCCCCGCCGTATCTTTATGATTACATAACATTTTGCCGGTCGGCTCGAGGATGTCGGCTTATACAATCAAGACACTCGAAAAACTTCTCAAATAAATTCTTTTTTGTATACTCAATTCGTCTTTACCCCAAGATATTCAAGCTTCTACCAACTTACGGCAATTCAAATGTAGACTTCATTCCCATTTTCAGTAATCTTTTTTGTATTTTAACGGAAATCATTTCATAAATGTAATCAATTATTCCTTTTTCGTCATTTTTATACCCTCCACCATAGGATGGGGGTATATTAACTTTGTCATTCCGTTTGTAACACATCGAAATATTGCTCTAAGACCCCATGAAGTATATATATTATGGGTCGTGGTGAAATTCTGAGTCGATCTGAGCATGTCCGTCCGTCCGTCCGTCCGTCCGTCTGTTGAAATCACGCTAACTTCCGAACGAAACAAGCTATCGACTTGAAACTTGGCACAAGTAGTTGTTATTAATATAGGTCGGATGGTATTGCAAATGGGCCATATCGGTCCACTTTTACGTATAGCCCCCATATAAACGGACCCCCAAATTTGGCTTGCAAAGCCTCTAAGAGAAGCAAATTTCATCCGATCCGGCTGAAATTTGGTACATGGTGTTGGTATATGGTCTCTAAAAACCATGCAAAAATTGGTTCACATCGGTCCATAGTTATATATAGGCCCCATATAAACCGATCCCCCGATTTGGCTTGCAGAGCCTCTAAGAGAAACAATTTGCGTCCGATCCGGCTGAAATTTCGTGCATGGTGTTGGTATATTGTCTCTAACAACCATGCAAAAATTGGTCCACATCGGTCTATAATTATATATAGCCCCCATATAAACCGATCCCCCGATTTGGCTTGCGGAGCCTCTAAGAAAAGCAAATTTCATCCGATCCGGCTGAAATTTGGTACATGGTGTTAGTATATGGTCTCTAACAACCATGCAAAAATTGGTCCACATCGGTCCATAATTATATATAGTCCCCATATAAACCGATCCCCCAATTTGGCTTGCAGAGCCTCTAAGAGAAACAATTTTCATCCGATCCGGCTGAAATTTGGTACATGGTGTTAGTATGTGGTCTCTAATGACCATGCAAAAATTGGTCCACATCGGTGCATAATTGTATATAGCCCCCATATAAACCGATCACCAGATTTGAACTCCGGAGCCTCTTGGAAGACCAAAATTCATCTGATTCAGTTGATATTTGGTACGTGGTGTTAATACATGGCCTCAACCACCGATAAAAAAATTGGTTGAAATCGGTGCATAATTATATATAGTCCCCATATAAACCGATGCCCAGATTAGACCTCCGGAGCCCCTTGGAAGAGCAAAATTCATCCGATTCGGTTGACATTTGGTACGTGATGTTAGTATAGGGTATCCAACAACCATGCAGGAATTGGTTCCTATCAGTCCATAATAATATATAGCTCCCACATAAACCGATCCACAGATTTGACCTCCGGTGCTTTTTGGAGAAGCAAAATTCATCCGATCTGGTTGAAATTTGGTACGTGGTGGCAGTATATGATATTTAACAAGCATGTGAGTTGAACTTTGTGGATGACAGTCTTTCGTAGAAGTTTCTACGCAATCCATGGTGGAGGGTACATAAGATTCGCCTTGCCGAACTTACGGCCGTATATACTTGTTAGAATTTATATTTAATTGATCACAGGTAAGTTTTTATAAATTCATAAAACTGCACTTTATATAAGAACCTACCCGCCTACCTTGCTGACGACTTTAATGATATTATGGTCAGCCCAAAATTTGGATATCTTTTACTTAGCCTTCACCACCTTTCAAGAATGGGATAATGTTTAATAAGACATTATAGGCTATATGGGGGCTATACCAAACGATAGACCGAACACACTATATTCAACGTACTTATGGACCCAAAATAACTCTATATTTTTAATAATTGCGGTGTCCACACGCTTAATACTCCAAATCGGGGGCCGGTTACTATGAGGGATATATTAAAATCTAGATCGATATAGCTCATCTTCCAACTTGACCCTACAGCAGACAAAAGACGACTTTGTGCAATAATTTGAAGTGTGTGGCGTGATTACAGACAACAGACAGCCAAAGGACAGGCGGACATGGTGATATCGTCTAAGAATTTCTCCCTGATCAAGAATATATACTTTATGTAGTCGGAAATCGATATTTCGATGTGTTACAAACGGAATGACAAACTTATTATATTATATAATTCTCGGGAAAGCGAGAATTATTCGAGAGCAGGAAGGTTTTGTGATCAATGGCTATATGAGCGCAATATTCAAACAGAACAGTTTTGTACTAAAACAGGTGGTAGCATGGCAAAGACTTTACATTGCAACAAAATGTTGGAACATTTCAGTATTTATACCCGATTAAACTCATGATTCACTGCAAACGGGTCTCACTTATTGGTCCTGGCCTCATATTTACAAACGGAATGGCAAACTTATTATAGTCCCATCACCACTCTATGGTGATAGGGTATAATTCTCGGGAAAGCGAGAACGAGAATATGGAAGATATAGGGATTGTGATCCAGGGTAAAAAGCTCAGTTCGAGAGCAGGAAGGTTTTGTGATCAATGGCTATATGAACAATTTTGTACTAAAACAGGCGGTAACATGGCAAAGACTGTACATTACAACAAATGTTGGAACATTTCAGTATTTCTATCCCATTAAACTCATGATTCACTGCAAACGGGTCTCACTTATTGGTCCTGGCCTCATATTTATATCAAATATTTAATTTATAGTCACTCTTTTATTCAATGGGAGCATAAGTGGACATAGGAAAGATTTGGGGACACATTAAATTTTAAAAAACTTCTCCCCTACTTCACAATTATATCTTCGGCTTTTATTTAAATTCTATACAATCTCAATAATTTATATCCACACAAACAGAAAGTATTAATTTTCAATGACCAAAAGAAAACCGGAATATAAGATGAAAGTGTCCAACATACATAAGCAGAAAGGACCACAATGTTCAATATATATGAGATTTTCGAAATGTAAGCGAATGTCTTATATGTTCTCTTTAAATTGGGGTTAACCAAAAAACGTTAGTTATGTTGAAGTTGAAAGGAATATACGTTCAGCGTGCCAAGCAGTTTCTTTTTAATTTGTCCTTTCCTTTTAATTTGATGCTGTTTTTCGATATTCTCTTATGTGCTATAGAATTCATACGCATTTTGTCTTTTAAAATCAATGAAATATTTTCTTCTTGTCTTCTTTTTCTGTGTAAATTGACTTTGGAATGCATTTGAAAAAAAAAAAAAAACAAGAAACAGACAATGTTCATCCTTACCATTATTTTTGGAAAAGGAAACTTTGTAAAATTGGCAAAGAAAGAGAAGAGAAAGGTTCTCTGTGTTCTTTGGTTATACTGGGTGTTTTCACTATTTTTACGGGTTGGTAACTACGTTTCTGGATTTTGGAGTACCTTAAATATACATTGTTGTCTGCCATCACTTGCACTTTGTAGAGACAAGGTGCCTCACAAGTTTCAATGGCGATTTGGCTTATTGTGATTGAGGACATCGAACTCAAATCTTCAGGAGCTAGAGATAACTTTTCAAGTATGTCTGAGTCACGACATCAAGGATGGCTTGAGTAACATTGGGGGAGCTTTGGCAGGTTAGTCGTAAGCAGGTTGGTTTACCTGTTGCGCAATCCCTGGAATCAGCCAGGCTACTCACAAATCAGATGCCCCGTTATGACAAGTAATTGATCGTATTTCGATAATTAATATATTTTCAGGTATCTAGAATTACCACTCTCTTGGCCCTCTAGTATCTTAGTTAGCGCAAAATAAAAAAAAATCCTAACCATGCCACAATTAAGAGGTCTTCTTCCGAACGAACGATCTTATCTGGTTGACCTTTGTCATACGATCGGCGACAACAACGATGAGGCCTTTAAACTGTCCAACGCCTTGATGGAAGACCAACGACAACGAGTGCTATAAAAGCTCCAGTTTTGTAATCCTAAGTACCTCAAAAGTCATCCCTCGCTCCTAACCCTAGCAAGTCAATTACTTTAGACCTCGAGACATCTCAATGATGACAAAAAAAAAAACTGTCTGACTCCAGGCATTTCGAATCAGGAGGACCAATTTTCATAATACTAACATGCCAAAGTCATTCCTGATCTCGTGACTCAGACAATATTTTGGACAATATTCACGACAACAGTGACAAGGAGATACACCGGTGGGTGATGGTCTTCCGCTATGTGTTGGCTGTATCTCCTTGTCGCTGTTGTCTCGAATATTGTTCAAAATATTGTCGTGAGTCACGAGATCAGGAATGATTTTGGCATGTTGGTATTATTGCAGATTGGTCCTGCAGATTCGAAATGCATAGAGTCAGACATTTTTTTGTCATCATTGAGATGTCTCGTGGTCTAAAATAATTTACTTGCTAGGTTAAGAGAGAGAGGGATGACTTTTGAGGTACTTAGGATTACGAAACTGGAGCTGTCATATCACTGGTTGACGTTGGTCTTCCACCAAGGCGTTGGACAGTTTAAAGACCTCATCGTTGTTGTCATCGATCATATGACAAATGCCAACCAGATAAGATCGTTTGTTCGAAAGAAGACCTCTTAATTGTGGCATGGTTAGGATGTTTTTTTGAGTTTGCTCTTAATAATTTATTAAAGGACCAAGATAGTAGAATATGCCAGCATATTGGGCTCGTGCTATAGGTCGTGATTCATGGCGGTGGGATAGAGGCCAGAATGCACCAGCATAGTCTATCAACGTACGTCCTATTGACTTTTATTTTCGCCTAACGGGCTTCCAACCAGTGTCTTCAATAATTTGTTTCTGCACCCAACGTTGTTGGCGTTCTTGGGAGCCACCGTGGTGCAATGGTTAGCATGCTCGCCTTGCATAAACAAGGTCATGGGTTCGATTCCTGCTTCGACCGAACACCAAAAAGATTTTCAGAGGTGGATTATCCCACCCCAGTAATGCTGGTGACATTTCTGAGGGTTTCAAAGCTTCTCTAAGTGGTTTCACTGCAATGTGGAAGGCCGTTCGGACTCGGCTATAAAAAGGAGGTCCCTTTTCATTAAGCTTAACATGGAATCGGGCAGCACTCAGTGATAAGAGAGAAGTTCACCAATGTGGTATCACAATGGACTAAGTCTAAGTGAGCCTGATACATCGGGCTGCCACCTAACCTAACCTAACGTTCTTGGCGACCAATTCAGCATGATTGCTCAAAGGTAACAGTGAAGAGAAAGTGAAATCAAGAATCGTAGGATTCTTGACCAAAAATGTTACTGTAAAGGTTAATATTCAACCACGAGAATCACGAGATCAGGTTCAGCATGATTGCTCAAAGGTAACAGTGAAGAGAAAGTGAAATCAAGAATCGTAGGATTCTTGACCAAAAATGTTACTGTAAAGGTTAATATTCACCCACGAGAGTCACGAGATCAGGTTCATGCTTACGAAGGAGTCTCCGGGTGTTGGAAGGCAACTGTTCAACTAAATATAGTTAGCCATTCATTTTATGAAGTTATTAGCAAGGAAGGTGTCCATTATATCCCCAAGAGGATGAACTGTTTAACCGTGTAACAGGTTGACTGATAAGTCCCTGGTCTAACAAAGAAAAACACATTTTTTTCTCAAAATTCGTTTTTATTATTTAACATAGATCCCTTCAAGAGCGATATAACGATTATAACGACCTTCCAAATTTTTGATACCATTTTGGTAGTACTCCTTCGGTTTTTCCTCAAAATAGGCCTCAGTTTCGGCGTTCACCTCTTCATTGCAGCCAAATTTTTTCCCTGCGAGCATCCTTTTGAGATCTGAGAGCAACAAAAAGTCGCTGGGGCCAGATCTTGAGAATACGGTGGGTGGGGAAGCAATTCGAAGCCCAATTCATGAATTTTTGCCATCGTTCTCAATGACTTGTGGCACGGTGCGTTGTCTTGGTGGAACAACACTTTTTTTATACCCTCCATCATAGGATGGGGGTATATTAACTTTGTCATTCCGTTTGTAACACATCGAAATATTGCTCTAAGACCCCATAAAGTATATATATTCTGGGTCGTGGTGAAATTCTGAGTCGATCTAAGCATGTCCGTCCGTCCGTCCGTCTGTTGAAATCACGCTAACTTCCGAACGAAACAAGCTATCGACTTGAAACTTGGCACAAGTAGTTGTTATCGATGTAGGTCGGATGGTATTGAAAATGGGCCATATCGGTCTACTTTTACGTATAGCCCCCATATAAAGGGACCCTTAGATTTGGCTTGTGGAGCCTCAAAGAGAAGCAAGTTTCATCCGATCCGGCTGAAATTTGGTACATGGTGTTAGTATATGGTCTTTAACAACCATGCAAAAATTGGTCCACATCGGTCCATAATTATATATAGCCCCCATATAAACCGATCCCCAGATTTGGCTTGCGAAGCCTCAAAGAGAAGCAAATTGCATCCGATCGGGCTGAAGTTTGGTACATGGTGTTGGTATATGGTCTCTAACAACCGTGCAGAAATTGGTCCACATCGGTCCATAATTATATATAGCGCCCATATAAACCGATCCCCAGATTTGGGTTCCGGAGCCTCAAAGAGAAGCAAATTTCATCCGATCCGCCTGAAATTTGGTACATGATATTGGTATATGGTCTCTAACAACCATGCAAAAATTGGTCCACATCGGTCCATAATTATATATAGCCCCCATATAACCCGATCCCCAGATTTGGCTTGCGAAGTCTCCAAGAGAAGCAAATTTCATCCAATCCGGTTGTAATTTGGAACATGGTGTTAGTATATGATCTTTAACAAGCGTGCCAGAATTGGTCCATATCGGTCCACAATTATATATAGCCCCATATAAAACGTTCTCCAGATTTGACCTCCGGAGCCTCTTGGAGGAGCAAAATTCATCCGATCCGGTTCAAATTAGGAACGTGGTGTTAGTATATGGTCGCTAACAACCATACCAAAATTGGTCCAATCACATAAAAATTGGTCCATATCGGTTCATAATCATGGTTGCCACTAGAGCCAAAAATAATCTACCAAAATTTTATTTCTATAGAAAATTTTGTCAAAATTTCATTTCTAGAGAAAATTTTGTTAAAATTTTATTCGGTTCATAATAAATTTTTCATCATTGTCAAAATTTTATTTCTATAGAAAATTTTGTTCAAATTTTATTCGGTTCATAATCATGGTTGCCACTCGAGCCAAAAATAATCTACCAAGATTTTATTTCTATTGAAAATTTTGTCAAAATTTTACTTCTGTAGAAAATTTTGTCAAAATTTTATGTCTACTTTGTCAAACTGAATTATATACGTATTGGATCGATATTTTTTGATTTAATATATACCACGTATGGACTTACATACAATTTAGACGATGGTGTTAAGAGGTTTTAAGATACCTTGCCATCGGCAAGCGTTACCGCAACTTAAGTAATTCGATTGTGGATGGCAGTGTTAGAAGAAGTTTCTACGCAATCCATGATGGAGGGTACATAAGCTTCGGCCTGGCCGAACTTACGGCCGTATGTACTTGTTCTTCTTCATATGGGGCCGTTTTGCCGCGATTTCGACCTTATAATAGTCCAATTCGCCATATAATAGTCACTGTTGATGGTTTTTCCCTTCTCAAGATAATCGATAAAAATTATTCCATGCGCATCCCAAAAAACAGAGGTCTTTTGAGTATTTACACGCTTCGCAGGCGGTTCACCGGTTGCTGTCCACTCAGCCAACTGTCGATTGGACTCAGGAGTGTAGTGATGGAGCCATGTTTCATCCATTGTCACATATCGACGGAAAACTCGGGTGTAGTACGAGTTAACAGCTGCAAACACCGGTCAGAATCATCAACACGTTGTTGTTTTTGGTCAAATGTGGCACCTATTTTGCACAGAGCTTCCGCATATCCAAATATTGATGAATGATATGACCAAAACGTTCCTTTGATATTTTTAAGGCTTCTGCTATCTCGATCAACTTCATTTTACGGTCATTCAGAATCATTTTGTGGATTTTTTTTGATGTGTTCGTCGGTAACCACCTCTTTCGGGCGTCCGCTGCGTTCACCGTCCTCCGTGATTATTTCACCACGCGTGAATTTTGCATACCAATCAATTATTGTTGATTTCCCTGGAACAGAGTCCGGAAACTCATTATCAAGCCAAGTTTTTGCTTCCACCGTATTTTTTCCCTTCAGAAAACAGTATTTTATCAAAATACGAAATTCCTTTTTTTACATTTTTTTCACAATAACAAAAGTTGCTTCACAAAAGACGCTCTATCTCACAAACTAATTGACTTACAGACGTCAAATTTTGACGCGAATCATTTGAAGGTTGGTACTATATAAAAATAATAATACTAGCGACGCCATCTATGTGTCAGACCGGGGACTTATCCGCCAACCTGTTAAAGGCTTTGATTCTACATCTGATATCTTCACTAAATGCTCATCCAGAGTATTCGTTGTCCTTCTAGCTGAGAAGAAATCGTGCTGATGATTTATGATGCGATATGGTCCTTACTTAATAAATAAACTAATCATACAAAAATTGGGGTACTCAGAAATTTTGGGTATATCTTAAATTTTTAATAAAAAATTTAAGTTCAACATTTTTCATATTCAAAAAAAGTATTCTTTCGGTATCAAGAATTAGGAAGTCACAAAAACCAAAAATCCTAAAAGAATGGAATAAAAACTATTGCCAACCGAGATGAAAAAGGTATCATTGTCCAAAAGTTATGATTTATGTGAACCATCATAAAAAAGTTCACATAAAACGAGAGCCACACAGGGCTGACATCCCATCACCTGAACGGAAAAAATGTTGAAAATGGACAAGTAAAATTCTCACAATTTTCCCAAGACTCTGAATGCACCAAACAAAAAAGAAGAAAATTCATGAAGCAAACGAGCAGACAAACACTTTAGGAAAATAGAAATATAAGAGTGGAAGGGAGAGGGGGAAGAGAAGCAGATATGAAGGACAATGATACTTTGCGATGAGAATAACGACAAAGATGTGAGAAACAAATGAGGTGTCATTAGTAAGATTTAAACAAATTCCTTGGACCACCATATAAATGACACACAAACATACAGAAGAGGTAGCTTCTCTCCAGCATTCACCCTCGCCCTGCGGCAAAAGTCCAACACAACAATAGAATGGCCAGCTATGAGGGGTGTTTAGGATTGAGACGAAATCAAAATAAATATATGAATGAAGGAAAGCAAACTAGGATACTAAAAAGGACAATCGAAATATTGGTAGTGCAAAAGCAGAATGTTGAATGGCCGAAAGGAAGGACGAAGACTAAAAAAAAAACACCAACGGATTTGTAATAAAAAACTGAAGAATATGGGAGAGGAAATAAAAAAAATAATTTGTACATGTCGCCAATGGCTGTTTGGCATCATTAAGATACAAACACGGTGTTTCCCCCCTGTCACCCAGGCAAGCATAAAGGCAGCTCCATTAAAAGTTTACTTTTTCTTTTCTCCGTGGCGGAACAATTGCGACTTCTGGCATTCTTTGGTCTTTGCCATGTCTGCATAGAATTTAAAGCTTTACTCTATACTCGAACATTATCGCACAGTGCTTTGGATTCAAACTACATCATTAGAGAGGGTATAAAAAACCCGATCTTCTGAGTTAATCTTTCGAGGGCTTAGTATTTATTTACACAGCTTGTTTGAATTTCAATTGAAATGGAAACAACTTTGTTTGAATGTGAGTTTGGCGAAATAACAATACAAAATTATCTGAAAGATCTTTTAACTCCTAATTTGTTAAAAATAATAAGTTGCTACCATAAAAATACCTACATCACGATCTCCATTCATTTCAAGGTCGATTTTTAGATTTTTTGTTGAAAATTGTTTAGTCGAATTGTGTCACTTTAATTTTGATTAACTTTTAAAAAATAAAAATTCGTTTTTCAACTATTATGACCAAAGTCAAATTTTAATTTCGGGGTTCGCAACTTTTTAATGAGACGCCCACATTGTGTCACATCCTGTTTAAAAATATATGGCTGAAAGTTCGGCGAGGCCAAATTTTATGTACCCTCCATCATGGATTGCGTAGGTAGTACTACTAAAGACTGTTATCCATTATCAAATTACTTGGATTGTGGTTAGGTTAGGTTATAGAAGAAATCTAACCCTTCTTCTAAGGGGTGGTTCCCACTTAAACCATGTTGATCCATTGTGTTGCCTATTCGAGTTTCCAGACCAGTTCCACAATGAGCTTTCTAGGTCTTATATATATCCTTCAGATTGCTGTTCCGTACATCGGTAATAACCTGAAAAAATATAATGCTGGAAGCTGGCACGGAAAATGGTGGGAGTCTTCTGTAACCTCCGGGTCCAGACACCATCTACAAATTTCATCAGCCATTAAGCCAATCCTTACCATGTGTTTTCCAAGTGTGTTATGTCCTGTTATAATACCCATTAGTGGTCTCAAGTCATCTATATGTGTCACCATCAGAAAATCAGAGTTCTTGTTGCTCTTGTCGTTCCAAAGCAGTTTGAACTGCTCGCAATGCGGAAGATCAAACGGAAGCCCAACGTCCTTTCTATAAGTCATTGTATTTGACACTGATCGTGTAAATATATACAGATAGCGGGGGAAAACATCTGTAACGATGTTATTCATTAGTCGTGCGTCTTCTTTAGCCAGAACATCCGCCTCCTCATTACCTCTTATTCCAGTGAGAGCAAACCGAATAGAACGACATATTTTCAAGAGAATGTATAGCATTTTACTTGATAATGATAATGTAAATTGTCTGTAATTTGTTTGCAGTGTATACAAGTCAGATTAAATACCTAGAAGTTTTGAGGACGGGTCTATATGAGAAAATTTCAAACGGATCGGGTAATATTTGTTTCTGTTAGAGGGTCCGCAAGCCAAATCTAGGTTTATATACTGGCTATACCTAAAAGTGGTTTGGTATGGCCCATTTGCAATAATAACCACAACTTGTGCCAAGTTGCAATCCGAGAGCTAACAAACGGACGGACATCGCTGCATCGATTTGGAAATTTACCACGAACTCTCCAACATTAAGGATACAGCAAGGCTAAGAAAACTCTTGTCGAAACAGCCAAGGAACTTGGAACCGGGAACTTGCAGAAGACAGACGGCAGCTGGGCCGAATCACCAGAGGAGACAATAGACTTGCTACTGGGAGCGCATTTTCCAGAGTGTGAGGTTAACAAGGCACCGGATATATGTAGCTTCAGAAACCACGTGGGAAAAGGAGATGAAATCTCGAGGATTATTTCCAAGGAAAGCATAAAATGGGCGCTGGACAGTTTCGGTCCCTACAAATCTCCGGGGCTGGACCGAATCTACCCGTGTATGCTACAGGAGGCCTTCGATATACTGGGTGACTTATATAAGGAGCTTCTCGCGGCGTCGTTGGAACACGGGTATATACCGAAGGCTGGGCAAAGGATAAATGTGATTTTCACTCCGAAGGCAGGCAGGATAGTACATGGAGCTGCTAAGGTCTTCAGACCTATTAACTTGACTTCTTTCTTGCTGAAAACGCTTGAAAGAATACTGGATAATCACATAAGAAATCAACTGAACATGCCTATTTAAAGGGCAGGTCGGTGGACTCTGCACCACACTCTGTAGTGCACTATATTGAGAGGTCAATGGCATATAGGGAACATACATTGGCGGCTTTTCTTGACAATGAAGGAGCTTTCAATAATACGAAGATCGAAATGGTTCTACTTGCATTAGAGAGAATTGGTGTAAGTAACTATATAATAGACTGGATCGAGGGAATGTTATTGCACAGAAATATAGTAGCGGAATTAGCGAATGCTACAAGAAACGCGACTACGACTAGGGGACTACCTCAGGAAGGAGTGATATCGCCTTTACTCTGGCTACTAGTAGTAGACGAGATCGTCACTGTTCTGCACAACAAAGGGATAAAGATAGTGGCGTATGCGGATGATATTGTCATAGTGGCATCTGACAAATTTCTGGACACGATCTCGGATATAATGAGTGAGGCCCTGCAAATTTTATCCGACTGGGCAATGAGGTGCGGATTGGGCGTTAACCCTAGGAAGACGGAGTTAGTGCTCTTCACTAGGGGGAGGGAAATGACCGGGTATAAGGATCCGCAATTTCAAGGGACGAGATTGAGTCTTTCGAAATAGGCTAAGTACTTAGGTGTTGTCCTGGATTCCAGACTAAACTGGCTGGAGAACACGGCAGTTAGACTGAAGAAAACCTACGCGGCACTTTACCCGTGTCAAAGGCTTGTCGGGGGACGTTGGGGAATGAAACCCTCCCTCTTCCACTGGCTGTTCACGGCAGTTATGAGACCTGTGGCCACCTACGGGTGCCACGTCTGGTGGACGATTACGAACCATCAGAATCATATACACAAGTTCAACAGGATAAAAGGACGGTCCTGATTTACATGACTGGTGCAATGAGGAGAACGGCCACGGCGGCACTAGAGGTACTGATGGGAGTCACCCCGCTGGATCTGCATATCAGAAGAACAGCGGAGATTATACTCATGAGGCTGAAGAGCCTAGACACGCTCGGAAATGCAGTAAGCAGACACATGGAACTTGTTGCTTCAGTTGGGCGAGATATTAGGACGGACTTTATGGTGGTTCAGCATGTATATGAGGGACAGCTGAGGTCGATTATACCAAGTATGGAGGAGTGGAGAGTGGGACGCATCCATTTTGGAGACCTGAACATATATACGGACTGCTCGAAGATGGATGAGGGCACGGGCAGTGGTATCTACTGCGAAGAGCTAGGTATCAGCGATTCATACAAGATGGATGACGGACGCAGCATCTTTCGGGCAGAGGTGTTCGTCATTGCGAAGGCTGCAGAACTACTGTTGATGAGGCCGATATTCAGGAGCAATATCAGCTTCTTCATCGACAGCCAGCCAGCAATAAAAGCCTTAGGAAACCCGAACATAACGTCGAAGGTAGTCAGCCGCTGTCGTAGAGAGCTTAAAGTTCTCACTGAACAGCATAATATCACTCTGTGCTGGGTACCTGGACATTATGGAACAAGGGGAAATGAGGAAGCGGATGTGTTGGCTAAAGAAGGCGCATGTGGGACGAACGACATCGTTACAGATGTCTTCCCCCGCTATCCTTATATACTTACAGGATCAGTAAAAGATATGAGGATTTATGGAAGGAACGCTGGGCTTCATCTGCGACCTGCGAGCAAACCAAGTTGATTTGGGACTACAAGAGCCGCAGGAACTCTGATTTCCTGATGGCGACCCGCAGAGATGATCTGAGAGCACTGATAGGCATCATAACTGGACACAACACCCTTGGAAAACACATGGTAAGGATTGGCTTAATGACTGATATTTGCAGATGGTGTCTAGACCCAGAGGCAACAGAAGACTCCCACCATTCTCTGTGCCAATGTCCAGCATTATCCTTTAGAAGAAACAAGATACTGGGCTCTTTTTTCTTTCAGGATATAACGGACCTACGGAACTGCAACATGAAGGATATACTTGCCTGGGAATAGAAAACCTAGGAAAACTGTCTCTGGAACTCGCCTGCAAACTCAAATGATTGAGGAGGACGAAGCAGAACAACAATGAGGAAACACAATTGATCAACATGCTCTAAGTGGGAGACCAGCCCTTCAGTTACGGGCTGGTCTCATCCTCCATAACCTAACCTAAAACTGGGATTGAACCCATGGCTCTTTAAATGCATTGTGGACATGCTAGCCATTGCATCATGGTGAATGCTTATACGGTATTCTTTTACTCTAGTAGGGGCTACATGAAGTTAATTTTTATTTGCAATTATATAGCTCTCTCTCTCTCTCTCCTGAAATATCTTGAAATCCCTTGCTATAGAAAACAAAAAACACCTCAATATATAGTACCATTTTCATTTCCATGTATAGGCGAATGTGTTTGTATATCTATGTTATCCTGCTAATGTCAGTCAAAGAGATAGTTGGGCAAAAAAAAAAACTCTTGGCAAATATAGGTTAAGTGAGGCCAAATGATAAACAACTCTACTGAAAAATCTCCTTTGGAAAAGCACATTTCTTTGGTTAGTGGTGGTGATGGCGGTGTATAGTGTCATCTGTTTTTTTTTTTTGTTCTTTAGCGACTTTCTGGATTTTTGTCTATTTTTTATCTTTTTGCACATTATTAAAGATTGCCAGATATTCACAGTGGCAACTTACAAAGTAGGAGTAGTGAGGGATATTTTGTCAAAGGAATTACTGTGGCTTTAACAATTTGACATTTGCGGTAGCTATTTAATTTCCAATGTTTATTATAAAGTTAATATCAAAGAAGTTTCAAATGGCTCCAAGTGGGTTTAAGCATTGAATTTGATTTAATTATGTATTGTTGAATTGAATTATATATATAATTCGTAAAGTTGTTAGTTACCAGAAAATATCCTATGTGAAATAAATCAATTACTAGATGGCATTAGTACATGGTATTTATAGTCCTATCCCATTTCTGGTCTAAATCTAAGGAAGGGACCGGTCACTTTAACAAAGACCAGGCTTGGACTTATTTCAAAGTACAAGTCTCGGATTAGGAGCAAGAACTAGTACAACATAAATATTTGTATTTCCAAAAAATTGCCACATTCGGTTTGACAATTCGAACAACCACAGGTTTTAAAATAGTCCCCACATAATCTGATCCTCTGATTTGAAATTTTAGCATCTAGGCATCTAGGTGCACTTCTTTTGTACCTAGACCACACAATTTCCATCGTATTTGACGAAATTTCATAATAAAAACAAGTAAGGAAAGTCTAAAGTCGGGCGGGGCCGACTATATTATACCCTGCACCACTTTGTAGATCTAAATTTTCGGTTCCATATCACATCCGTCAAATGTGTTGGGGGCTATATATAAAGGTTTGTCCCAAATACATACATTTAAATATCACTCGATCTGGACCGAATTAGATAGACTTCTACAAAATCTATAGACTCAAAATTTAAGTCGGCTAATGCACTAGGGTGCAACACAATGTTAGTAAAAAACAAGTAAGGAAAGTCTAAAGTCGGGCGGGGCCGACTATATTATACCCTGCACCACTTTGGAGATCTAAATTTTCGATACCATATCACATCCGTCAAATGTGTTGGGTGCTATATATAAAGGTTTGTCCCAAATACATACATTTAAATATCACTCGATTTGGACAGAATTTGATAGACTTTTACAAAATCTATAGACTCAAAATTTAAGTTGGCTAATGCACTAGGGTGGAACACAATTTTAATAAAAAAAAATATGGGAAACATTTAAATCTGAAGCAATTTTAAGGAAACTGCGCAAAAGTTTATTTATGATTTATCGCTCGATATATATGTATTAACAGTTTAGGAAAATTAGAGTCATTTTTACAACTTTTCGACTAAGCAGTGGCGATTTAACAAGGAAAATGTTGGTATTTTGACCATTTTTGTCGAAATCAGGAAAACATATATATGGGAGCTATATCTAAATCTGAACCGATTTCAATCAAATTTGGCATACATGAATATATTACTAATTGTACTCCTAGTGCAAAATTTCAACCAAATTGGGCCAAAACTCTGGCTTTTAGGACCATATTAGTCCATATCGGGCGAAAGATATATATGGGAGCTATATCTATATCTGAACCGATTTCAATCAACTTTGGCACACATGACTATATTACTAATTGTACTCCTAGTGCAAAACTTCAAGCTAATCGGGATAAAACTCTGGCTTCGGGTCCATATAAGTGCATATCGGGCGAAAGATATATATAGGAGCTATATCTAAATCTGAATCGATTTCAACCAAACTCGGCACGCATAGTTACAATGCTAAATCTACTCCCTGTGCAAAATTTCAACCAAATTGGGCCAAAACTCTGGCTTTTAGGACCATATTAGTCCATATCGGGCGAAAGATATATATGGGAGCTATATCTATATCTGAACCGATTTCAATCAACTTTGGCACACATGACTATATTACTAATTGTACTCCTAGTGCAAAATTTCAACCAAATTGGGCCAAAACTCTGGCTTCTGGGGCCATATAAGTCCATATCGGGCGTAAAATATATAAGGAAGCTATATCTAAATCTGAACCGATTTCAATCAAATTTGGCATACATGACTGTACTACCAATTGTACTCCTTGTGCAAAATTTCAAGCTAATCGGGATAAAACTCTGGCTTCTGGGTCCATATAAGTGCATATCGGGCGAAAGATATATATCGGAGCTATATCTAAATCTGAATCGATTTCAACAAAATTTGTCACGCATAGCTATAATGCTAAATCTACTCCCTGTGCATAATTTCAACCAAATTGGGCCAAAACTCTGGCTTTAAGGACCATATTCGTCCATATCGGGCGAAAGATATATATGGGAGCTATATCTAAATCTGAACCGATTTCAATCAAATTTTGCACACTTGACTATACTACTAATTGTACTCCTAGTGCAAAATTTCAACCAAATTCGGCCAAAAATCTGGCTTCTGCGCCATATAAGTCCATATCGGGCGAAAGATATATATATGGGAGCTATATCTAAATCTCAACCGATTTCAATCAAATTTTGCATACTTGACTATACGACTAAGTGATATGTTTGTACAAAGCAAATCGTAAGTACAAAGCAAATCGGTATAAAACTCTGGCTGCTGGGTCCATATTAGTGCATATCGGGCGAAAGATATATATGGGAGCTATATCTAAATCTGAACCGATTTCAAAATCAATAGGGTTCTATTCTGATACAAATTAGGAACATGTGCCAAATTTGAAGGCGATTGGTCTTAAATTGCGACCTAGACTTTGATCACAAAAATGTGTTCACAGACAGACGGACGGACAGACGGGCATGGTTATATCGACTCAGGGACCCATCCTGAGTATTATTGCCAAAGACACCATGTGTCTATCTCATCTCCTTCTGGGTGTTACAAACATATGCACTAACTTATAATACCCTGTTCCACAGTGTGGCGCAGGGTATAATAAAATAAGATATGTAGATATTTGCGTAGGTAGATGTTTTACGTATCTCTATATACAGGGTAACTGATGTGAAATGCAACAAAGTAAAGCTCTATACTTTGTCATTTTTATAGCCACCACCATAGAATGGTGACGGTGATATAATAAGTTTGTCATTCCGTTTGTAACACATCGAAATATCGATTTCCGACTATGTAAAGTATATATATATTCTTGATCAGGGAGAAATTCTAAGACGATATAAGCATGTCCGTCTATCCGTCTGTAGGTCTGTTGTAATCACGCTACAGCCTTCAATAATGGCGCTATCGTCCTGAAATTTGGGGTGTATCGGTCCATGTTTTGGTATAGCCCATATAGACCGATCTCCCGATTTTACTTCTTGGGCTTGTAGAATTCGTAGTTTTTGCCCAATTGTCTGAAATTTGAATTCTAGAGGTATTTTAGGACCTTTAAGCGGTGTGTCGAAAATGGTGAGAATTGGTCCATGTTTTGGTATTATCTACTTTGCCTGAAATTGGAAACCTATGTATTTTAGAACCACAAATATGTCAGCCAAATATGGTGTGTATCGAGCCATGTTTTAGTATAGCCACCATATAGACCGATCTCCCGATTTTACTCCTTGGGCTTCTAGAAGCCGTAGTTTTTATCCGATTTGCCCGAAAATGTAAATATACTCGCATTTTAGACCCTCAAAAATCTGTATGGCATTTATTTTTACCGGTCCATTATGTAAGGCATCGATGTAGACCGATTTCACTTCTGATCATAAGAATTGCTTGAAACTGAAAGTAAACTTTCCTGATTTTACTCCTTATAAATCCAGAATCTGATCTAGTCTTCATACACTCTCAAAAAATTGCTTCTGTAACATATACCCCAAATACATTTTGCTTCAAGTATATATTTTCAGGATTGGCCAAAACAAAATATTGTTTGTATTGTTCAAAACATATTATGTTTCACCTTAGGGCATACACTGGTAGTAAAAAATTTTAATGAAATTTTCTTTGTATGGATATATTTTTAAGGCGCCAATGGGTTACTTCCATTATTTTACTTGCAGCATACTCTCTAGGTTTCTCTTTCCAAAGACATATATGTTTATAGGCTATTTCCAAATTAATATAAGTTTGCATCTAAGCATATTATATTTACAAACATTTTATGTCCCAAACACAATATGTTGTAACATATTAACATATATGTCCCAAACATGTTATGACAGTTTATGAACATTATATGCTTGCACTTAAAAATATTGTGTTAAAAAATGTGAGTTCCAAACATATAATTTTTACACCCAAACATATGAAAAACAGTCTTTTTCCTCCGTGTTGGTAGAACCCTAAAATTTATCTTCGAGAATCGTACTAGTTGAACTGATCTGCTTGGGAGAATATCTGTCATCAAATCCCCCGAAATTCCATATAACATATTATCAAGAAACCCGCTACGGCGAAGAGTTTTCAAATGAATCTATTATATTTGATTCATGGTGGTGAGTATTTAAGATTCGGCCTGGCCGAACTTACTATTGCATGTACTTATTTATTCCATTTATGGTAAACCTATTATTTTTGGAGAGCTGATATGCTTGAGACGAAGTACTTATTTTTCGACTGCTGGTATGCTTGCACCGAAGTACTTTCCTCCAATGTCATGCCCCTGTAAAAGTATTACTGCTGATATATGTATATGGTAATAGGAGTTTTTGCTGGGTAATTATAGCTTTGTTGATGTATAGCAACATTACTGTATTATACACTTCATTCTGTTAAGCCTCATATACTGGAATTGATTTTGCGATTTATCTGTCGCTACTAGCTGGTGTGGAAATGAAGTTATCCAGTTTGAGTAATCTACCCAAGTAATGTTTTTTTCTTTTCCTTGCACAATATACGTTGTCAACTACTCTGTATAATAAGATCTCTGATAGGAACAAACTGACACAAATAAAAACCTAAGCCGAACCCCAATAGTAGATCGTACTCTATATCACTTCGACTGTTCGTCAAATATCGATTTATTTTATATATCTAACAATACCCACCACTGTTCAAGCACAAACAAAAATACTTCCATAAATATTTCGTTCAGACTAGCATTTATTTTTCATTTTTTTTTTCTTTCAGAGCTCTTCGAACAGTTTTTTCGTCCAGCTTCTAGCAATAAAAGCAAAACAAAGCCTACAAAATATTATGGCATTTCGCAAAGCGGCAACGGAGTGTTGTAGATATAACCACGAGGACAAAGCAATGTTATTCAAAAAATGGCCATAGCATTGTGGGATTTTGGCGACATGTCAAAATCTCCCATCAGATGATGATCTAGCTTTCACTCTGCATGTCTTTTGGATCCACGGTCGGTGGTTCGGTGGTCGCGCCATTGTGGGTGCCAAAAAAGTCATCAATCTTTTATGTTCTTTGCAGTGTTCAAAACTGCATGAAGAAGAACATGCAGAAAAAACAACATAAAAATAGTGCATTCAAAGGCACAAAGAAATGTTGTGGACCAATATACGCCAACATTATGGATGCCAATAAACACTCCAGGGATATAGCATAGTGATGCAGAAGAAAAACATTTTTAAAGTCAATGAGCCAGAACTGAAGATAGTTTATGGATTGATAACTACTTCTATGCAGATGTGTGAAGATGCTAACCAATCTAGGAAGACAATTAAAAGCAGATATTTCTATTGGTGAACAAAAGGATACCATTCTGAACATAAGCAAAAGTGCGACCCCCAACGTGGATTTTAATAATTTTCTTGGAATTTTGTTGTACAGGTGAGGATGTGATAGACGTTTTTCGAAACGCCGTGATCGTCAGAGTGTGCCTGTCGCAAACTGTGACTTTTCCGACATACATTTCGACGGTGTAATACGGATATCGAAAACCATGTGTAGAACAACTAATTTTAACTAAAGAAATTTAAAAATGTTTTTGTTATTTTTATACCCACCACCATAGAATGGTGACGGGGGTATAATAAGTTTGTCATTCAGTTTTTAACACATCGAAATATCGATTTCCGACTATATAAAGTATATATATTCTTGATCAGGGAGAAATTCTAAGACGATATAACGATGTCCGTCTGTCGGTCTGTCTATCTGGCTGTCTGTCTGTCTGTTGTAATCACGCTACAGTCTTCAATAATGAAGCAATCGTGCTGAAATTTTGCACAAACTCGTCTTTTGTCTGCAGGCAGGTCAAGTTTGAAGATGGGTTATATCGGTCCAGATTTTGATATAGTCCCCATATAAACCTACCTCCCGATTTGGGTCTTGGGCTTTTAGAAATCGAAGTTTTTATCCAATTTGCCTGAAATTTGAAATCTAGAGGTATTTTATGACCATAAAGAGGTGCGCCAAAAATGGTGAGTATCGGTCCATGTTTTGGTATAGCCCCCATATAGACCGATCTCCCAATTTTACTTCTTGGGCTTATAGAAACCGCAGTTTTTTTCCAATTTACCTGAAATTGGAAATCTAGAGGTATTGTAGGACCACAAATACGTGTGCCAAAAATTGTGAGTATCGGTCCATATTTTGGTATAGCCCCCATATAGACCAATCTCCCGATTTTACTTCTTGGGCTTATAGAAACCGCAGTTTTTATTCAATTTACCTGAAATTGGAAATCTAGAGGTATTGTAGAACCACAAATACGTGTGCCAAAAATTGTGAGTATCGGTCCATGTTTTGGTATGGTCCCCATATAAACCGACCTCCCGATTTGGGGTCTTGGGCTTATAGAAATCGAAGTTTTTATCCAATTTGCCTGAAATTTGAAATCTAGAGGTATTTTAGGACAATAAAGATGTGTGCCGAAAAGTATCGGTCCATGTTTTGGTATAGCCCCCATATAGACCGATTCCCGATTTTACTTCTTGGGCTTCTAGAATCCGAAGTTTTTATCCTATTTGCCTGAAATTTGAAATCTAGAGGTGAGTATCGGTCCATATTTTAGTATAGCTCTCATAAGAACGATCTCCCGATTTAACTCCTTGGGTTTCTAGAAACCGTAGTTTTTATCTGATTTGCCTGAAATTGTAAATATTCTGGCATTTTAGGCTCACAAAAACGTGTATCGGATTAAGTTTTTATCGGTCCATTTGGTAATGCCTCCATATAGACCGAGTTCACTCCTTGAGGGTGTAGAAGGCGCACTGATCATGAAAATTGCTTGAAACTCAATGTAAAATTTCCAGATTTTACTTCTACAGATTTAAGATTTCAAATCAAGACATTATTTTATAATTTTCTTGCACACTTACAAGAGATGTTAATGATTCCTCTAAAACTCAAACAAAAATGGTTCTTATAAATCCAGAATCTGATATAGTCCTCATAGGTGGAATCTTTAAATTTATCTTCGGGAAGTGTCCTCAAGTCCTCAAGCCCTCCTGAAATTTCAAAGGAAACCCTAATATTTGGTTCATGGTGGTGGGTATTTAAGATTCGGCCCGGCCGAACTTAGTGCTGTATATACTTGTTTTTAATTCAATTTAGTTTGGCTTCCCGATAAAAGGGATGCACAAAATATTCTCTTGCATTGTATTTATTGAAAACACAAGAAGTTCTACATCTCGCATTCGCAACTTCAATTTTTTCGGGGTTTGCGTGGTCCATAATGTTCATCCAACTCCAGCTAATGACTAGTGGAGCCACCGTGGTGCAATGGTTAGCTTGCCGGCCTTGCATACACAAGGTCGTGTGTTCGATTCCTGCTTCGACCGAACACCAAAAAGTTTTTCAGCGGTGGATTATCCCACCTCAGTAATGCTGGTGACATATCTGAGGGTTTCAAAGCTTCTCTAAATGGTTTCAGTGCAATGTGCAACGCCGTTCGGACTCGGCTATAAAAAGGAGGTGCCTTGTCATTGAGCTAAACATGGAATCGGATAGCACTCAGTGTTATGAGAGAAGTTCACCAATCTGGTATCACAATGGACTGCATAGTCTAAGTAAGCCTGATACATCGGGCTGACACCTAACCTAACCTAAAGACTAGCTAGTGTTTTGACCAGGGCAGTGGAGTCGAGCCAATTTTGCTCGACTCCGACTCCGACTCCAGCATTTTTCATCAGCTCGACTCCGACTCCGACTCCGGAGTCGACTCCGGGTAATATAACTAAATCTCATTTTAATACCACTAACTTGTAGTTTTATTGTGGGGGTACCATAAGTGGATCGATATAAAGTATCGTATTTATTTATGTGTGCAAAAAAAGGTCTTAATTTCACATTAGATGACAATTGAACTCTACATGCTAAAAAATAATTCTTTCCTCCCAAACGAAATTTTAGACAAACAAAGTTCGTTTCTCATTTGCTTTTCGTTGAAAGGAAGTGTATTTGGAAGAAAAGTATATACTTTTTGTGATAAACGTTTATTCTATTCCAGGATGTAAAAACAATTTCATAAAGACTAACTCAAAACAAAAAAAAAAAAAAAAAAAATTCTGGCTAATTGCATTTTCCCTCATGTCTTTCTCACTTCCGCGAAGTTTTTTAGTTCTTAGCACTTTTTTCTGTAATATAAACAATGTAGAAGAAATTATACGATATTATAAATTAAAATTTTTTTTTACCTTTCGCCTGGACGGAGAATCGAACCGCGGACCATACAATTTGTAAGCCAACACACTATCCACTGAGCTATGTGGCCGTTATTGTCATCAATAGACAATTACCCATATAAGATATATTTATATAGCATAGCTTGCGGCGCCCACGAGCCGATTAAACAAAGTTTACTTAACAGAAAAATACATTTAGTTGGGCACCGTGGAGCAGTGGTTGCTACGTCTGACTTGCATGCCAAGGGTCGTGGGTTCGATCCCTGCTTCGACCAACGTTTTTTTAACATATATTCCAGATCGGAAGATTCCGAAAAAAATGTTCAACATTACATTCTACTATATTAAATTTTTACTATGAACTGTAAAATGTGTCTTATTAAAAACATAAAGCCCGAAAAGAACAGTGTTTGATTTAAACTAAATGGACTGTGTTGTTGGTTCAAAAATAACTTTTTTTATTGAAAAAATAACAATTTTGTAACAAACGAATATTTTTGGTGATAAAAGTGTATACTTTTCGAAACAATTCAAAAAACTCTAACAAAAGAAAAACGTTTTCCAAACGTTTTTTTTCATTTCGTGTATATTTCAAATTTAGAGCAATGTCTAATAAATAAAATAATGATATAAATACTCATCATAATATGAGAAGATACCAACAGTAAATGTATTTGTGGACCAACATTATTGTTACTATCTCAAATCCTTTAAATTTGTTGCGAGCTATATAAAGGTTTATATTCCCATTTGAAAATTTGAGCCATTTCTACAAGTTTTCGACTTAGCAGTGAGTATCTGTGAGCATATTTTTATAGAAATAAAAAATTGAAAAAATTATCAATAGAAATACAATTAAAAAAAATTGTGTAGCAAACAAAATTTTGCAAACTTTTTTATAGATATAAAATTTTGCAAAATATTCTATAGAAGCAAAATGTTAACTAAATTTTCTATACAAATAAAATTTTGACTAAATTTTATATAGGAAAAAATATTTCTATAGTATTAAAATTTTGAAAAAATTTTTTGTAGCAGTGAGTATCAGTGAGCATCAGTAAGAAAAAAAAATTGAGAAAATTTGCTATAGAAATAAAATTTGACAATTTTTTCTTATAGAAATAAAATTTTGAAAAAAATTATCAATAAAAATACAAATACAATTTTAGAAAAATTTTTTTGTAGTAAATAAAATTCTGCAAAATATTCTACAGAAACTAAATTTTGACTAAATTTTCTACAGAAATAAAATTTTGACAAAATTTTCTATAGAAATAAAAGTTTGACCAAATTTTCTAATAAAAAATTCAATTACTATAATATGTTGGCAAAATTTTCTATAGAAATAAAATTTTGACTTAAATTTTTATAGAAATAAAATTATCAATAGAAATAAAATTTTGAAAAAATTTTTGTGTAACAAACAAAATTTTGCAAAATTTTCTATAGAAATAAAATTTTGCAAAATATTCTATAGAAACAAAATTTTGACACAATTTTCTATAGAAATAAAATTTTGACTAAATTTTCTATAGAAAAAAATATTTCTATAGTAATAAAATTTTGAATAAATTTTTATAGAAATAAAATTTTGACAAAATTTGCTATAGAAATAAAATTTTGACAAAACTTTTTATAGAAATAATATTTTGACAAAGTTTTCTATAAAAAACAACTTTGAAAAAATTTTCTGTCATTATTCCACATATGTATATATCCTTAAAATAAAATAAAAAAAAAATAATTTCGATTGTTCGAAATATTTCAAGTAAATTGATGTGGGCATTAAAATGGATCGATCCAGCCCATCTGCTAGTCTAACATTCTAGGAAACATAAAAAGATAGCCGTAATTGGAAGTTGATTTTCATTTACAATCATGCTGTACATTGATCGAATGAATAACGCAATGGAAACTAATTTGCGTAAAAACTTGCTTAGTTACAAAAATGTGAAGTGTTTTAAAAAATTTTGTTTAGCCGGAGTCGGAATCGAGCAAAATTTTTACGACTCCGATTCCAGCAAAATCTTCAGACTCCGACTCCGACTCCGGCTCCACAGCCCTGGTTTTGACAATTTTAATTAGTATCCCAGCAAAAAAAGCGTCACCAAAAAAGTTGTGAAAATGTCCTTTTTAGAAGGAAGTGGTACCGAATAAGCACAGAAGCGATGAATTTAACATGGGGTTGTTACAAAACAATTGTGACATTTTGTTTAATGATTTTTAATGCATTCTAAAATTTGCATTCTTATGTTTTAAAGCATTCTTGGTAACAAATATTTGGAAGTGCTTTTAAATTTTTGCTTTTAGGAGAACTTCCAAATTTTTTTGCTGGGATGGAATTTGGCTGGAAGTGCTTTTAAATTTTTGCTTTTAGGAGAACTTCCAAATTTTTTTGCTGGGATGGAATTTGGCTCTAATAGGTCAAAAAGTGAATTTATAAAATTCTCTCTAAACAGCAGTTCACTTATGCAAGACTTAGGTAGTGGTTTTTCTTCGCCTGTCAGTTTCTACAGAAATTTGTGGAAGGTTAAATATGAGCATGTACAGATCGTCAAGTTTACTGCATCATCGAGTAGGATATAGTAATTTTGGCTTAAAGTCTCCCATTGAAATAAATCTATTCTCTAGTCTCATTTTTTAAATCCGTTAATAATTTTATGATTATTCCTGAGAAATGAAACTTCTTCGAGCATATCGTCATCTTTGATATCATCGAATTCCCTGTCCAGGTGACGCGACTGAAGTATTTTGATTTTGCGATGTTTATTACTTTTTCTACATTTACGACACGTATGTGACGTTTACAACTTTGCGACAGTTGCAAACCCAAAAAAGTTTGATACAAACCATCTCTGGTGATCGTACTTTCCGAGCATTTCTTTAAAAGCTCGACAAATTGTGTGGCCGAACAAGGTTGTTTTACGGTCAAATATTCATGCAATATTGAATGTATGCTGGTCCCACTAATGAGTAAGGTTGTCTCAATCCCACGATGGTATCAATGGTTTCGGGAACAACAATTAATTTTGGACGACCTTCAAGAAATTCATCTGGGTGTAAACTACGGTCTCTGATGAATTCACCATACCATTGATAAATTCTAGTCCTTGATGGAGCTTCATCGCCAAAAATGGAATAAAATTTATAGATGCACTGTTGTTCAGTTAATCCACGTCGAAAATTGTAAAAAAAAAACAATCGTACGAGAATGTTTTATTTAATTCCAGTTTTTGTATGTAAGTTTGTCTGCATTATGACTATGAAGGATATAGCCATTTATATAGTCACTCACATAATTAATGTATAGTCATTGTCATCTATTGTCCCAAGTGCAATATTAAATGTTATTATTAACTATTTTCTTATAGGGAGTCCTTTAGAAAACTCTCCAGATAACTGCTATTTTAATTGGGATTTTAATTGATTTATTTCGATTTCATACAAACGAATTGAATGTTGCTTTTTCCAGTAAACATTAATAGCATTTGGATGTTGAACCAGCTGCCCCACAAAATGCTGACATATGAGGCCAGAATATAATCATGTATTTAATGCAGTATTTTAAAAGAAGTAAAAAGGCTTATGAAGCCAAATGTTTTAACAAAATGATTTATATTTATGAAACCAATAAACTCATAAAGATATTAAAGACTACATTTTTTGCGCGAATTGACACAGTCAATATTATTGCAATAAAAAAGTATGTGTGTGTGTATGTATGCGAAATTGTGTGGGCGGTATGATAACAATGGATATCATTATGCATACTACACTGCTTTTATTTATATGAGGGATATGCAATTATTTGTACATGGAGAGGACAAAAAACCATCAGAAATAATAAAATATTTTAATATTTACATTATTATACCCTCCACCATAGGATGGGGGTATATTAACTTTGTCATTCCATTTGTAACACATCGAAATATTGCTCTAAGACCCCATAAAGTATATATATTCTGGGTCTGAGTCCGTCCGTCCGTCTGTTGAAATCACGCTAACTTACGAACGACACAAGCTATCGACTTGAAACTGGGCACAAGTAGTTGTTATTGATGTAGGTCGGATGGTATTGCAAATGGGCCATATCGGTCCACTTTTACGTATAGCCCCCATATAAACGGACCCCCAAATTTGGCTTGCAGACCCTCTAAGAGAAGCAATTTTCATCCGATCCGACTGAAATTTGGTACATGGTGTCAGCATATATTCTCTAACAATCATGCAAAAATTGGTCCACATCGATCGATAATTTTATATAGCCCCCATATAAACCGATCCCCAGACTTGGCTTGCAGAGCCTCTAAGAGAGGCTGACGTTTGGTACATGGTATTAGTATATGGTCTCTAACAACTATGCAGAAATTGGTCCACATCGGTCAATACTTATACACGGATGAAAAAGACTGTTTTTCATATGTTTGGATATAAACATTATATGTCTGGAACACAAATTTTTAAACACGATATTTTTGAGTGCAAGCATATAATGTTCATAAACTAGCATAACATGTTTGGGACATATATGTTAATATGTTAGAACATATTATGTTTGGGACATAAAATGTTTGTAAATATAATATGCTTGGATGCAAACATATATTAATTTAGAAATAGCCTATAAACATATATGTGTTTAGTAGCTTGGAGCGCTATTTAACAGGGAGCGATATTGAATTAAGTTGGTGGTTGTTGCTTGTTATTACAAAATTAACATTTTATTTTTCCTTGGGCAATTGATCAGCTACTTCTTTGATCCTTACAAACTGTGTGGTCCGCTGTTCGAATCCCCGTCCGGCAAAAGGTAAAATTAAAATAAAAAAAAATCATACAATTGAATAATTTCTTCTACAATGTTTGTATTACAGAAAAAGGTGCTAAGAACTAAAAAATCTCGTGGAAGTGAGAAAGATGTGGGGGAATATACAATTGGGCAGAAACAAAATTTTGAGCATTCAGGTCGAAAACCTATGTTGTTAGCATCTATATTACCTGTTTATTTTCATAATTCATTATGATTGTAAATATATATATATAAATAAATAAAATTTTGAGCACAATATTGTTTGGGAGAATTTTTTTTAAGCATATAATATTTTTGGGTGCAAAATGCTTCCAAACATATTATATGTTCACATAATAACATATTGTTTTTTGGAAGACAACATTATTGAATTTGGATGCAAAAATACAAAATGTTTGGAACTTAGACTACCCAAACATATATTGTTTAGACCAATATGCTTTCAAACATATTATATATTGGTAGAGATCAAACATATAAATGTTTGGGCAATACCCAAAAATGTATATGCTTGAAGCAAAATATGTTTGGGAGTATATGTTACAGAAGCGATTTTTTGTGAGCGTGTATGTAGCCCCCATATAAACCGATCCCCCGATTTGGCTTGTGGAGCCTCTAAGAGAAGCAAATTTCATGCGATTTTGTACATGGTGTTAATATATGGTCTTCAATGACCATGCAAAAATTGGTCCACATCGGTCAATAATTATATATAGCCCCCATATAAACCGATCGCCAGATTTGAACCCCGGAGCCTCTTGGAAGACCAAAATTCATCTGATTCAGTTGATATTTGGTACGTGGTGTTAATATATGGCCTCAAACACCCATGCAAAAATTGGTCGAAATCGGTCCATAATTATATATAACCCCTATATAAACCGATCCCCAGATTTGACCTTCGGAGCCCCTTGGAAGAGCACAATTCATCCGATTCGGTTGAAATTTGGTACGTGATGTTAGTATATGATATCCAACAACCATGCAGGAATTGGTTCATATCAGTCCATAATTATATATAGCCCCGATATAAACCGATCCCCAGATATGACCTCCGGTGCCTTTTGGAGAAGCAAAATTCATCCGATCTGGTTGAAATTTGGTACGTGGTGGTAGTATATGATATTTAACAACCATGCCAAAAGTGGTCCATATCAGTCCTTAATCATATATAGCCCCCATATAAACCAATCCCGAGATTTGGTTTTGGAGCCTCTTGGAGGAGCAAATTTCATTCGAGTTAGTTGAAATGTGGTACATAGTGCTAGTATATGGCCGTTAACAACCATGCCTAACTAGGTCCATATCGGTCTATAGTTATATATAGCCCTCAGATAAATCGATCCCCAATCACACAAAAATTAGTCCATATCAAGTTCATAATTGTATATAGCCCCCATATAAGCGACCCCCATATTTCAATTCTGGCTCCCTACGTACCGTGCAAAAGTCCATATCGATTCGTAATTTTTTGTAGACGTACCCACACATACTTTTTTGTCTAATATATAGCACGTATGGACTAACTCACAATTTAGAAAACGATTTAAGATACCACAACCCAAGTAATTCGCAGAAGGTTCTACGCAATCCATGGTGGAGGGTACATAAGATTCGGCCTGGCCGAACTTACGGTCATATATACTTGTTTTCTTTTTTCGATACCTTATATATAAAACAAGTAAATATGATTGTAAGTTCGATTGGGCCGAATCTTAATGTATATATTTTTATATAGTGGAGAATGGTTATTTGGATATGTTTAAAGTTGAATGGCATGCCAGGAAAAAAAGCGTAGCTAAAAAATCGATGTATCCGGAAGTAGTGCAAATTTGGCTCAGAAGCAATGAATTTTAGATGGGTTTATCATAGGGTGGAAGTTATCTTTTTAAGAATCCTCTGCCGTACTTTCACATTAGTTCTATAGATGTGATTCTATTTTAGTATTTCGGATTTTATGTTAAACTAGTAAGTGAAGTAGAAAGTCGGGCGGGTATGTCATACCCTAAACCACCCTTACTGAATTAGTAATCATAAGCATTTGTGGGGTAACGTTGATATAGGTCTGGGAGATAAACCGCAGTTGCATATTTAAGAAAATTAAGGGGTACATGTTTATGGGTGCTTTGTCTCAATCTGACTATAGCTCATAGTCAATGTTGCCAGGGAAAATGTTCGGTTTACCCTACAAGGACAAAAAAAGTTCCCTATTCCTAAACAATTTTCCCTACAATATTTTTCTTTAAATTTAAACAAATTTTACAAAACAAAAATGGTTGTAAGTACTTTATTATCTTAAAACATGAAAATGCAACGTAGATAACCTAGAAAATAAATTTATATTACCACCACGGTTGCCACAGTTGGTAGAATTCTACCACAAATAGTATTTATTTTGTTAAATCTATAGAAATGAAATTTTGGAAAAAGTTTCTATAAAGAAATTTTTTTGAGAAAATTTTCTATCGAAATAAAATTTTAATAATAAATTCTATAAAAATAAAATTTTGAGAAAAAATTCCATAGAAATAAAATTTTGAGAAAAGTTTTTATAGAAATAATATTCTGAAAAAAAATCTATAGAAATATAATTTTGACAAAATTTTTCTATAGAAACAAAATGTTGACAAGAATAAAGTTTTGACAAAAATTTCTGTAGAAATATTTGTTTGGTAGATTTGTGGTAATTTGTGGTAATCTTCAAATTTTGTTAGATATTTTTGGCACGAGTGGTAACTGTTGTTACCACACATTGTTAAAGATCAATGGAGGCATTTAATTTTCTCCTCTAGAGCCACTAAAATGCAAAAATTATTACAAATTGTGTTGAGCGAAAATGTCCCCACATTGTGGCAAGACGCTAAATATTAGAAAAAAATACATATAGTGAACTTCCCCTACTTCTAGCAACACTGGCTATAGTTGATATTGCACCTACGGGGTTAGTATGCCACTAATATTGAGCCCATTATTAAAAAGGCGAAGATCGCTCAATTAAATCCAAATTTGTAAAAATCGAGCAATATTCTTATGTAAGAGCTACAAGTACGTATAAATACGATCGGCTAGTACATCAACATTTTAAATTTGCGTAACATTGGTTAATAAATAAGAGTATTATGGTCAAATTTGGGAAAATCGAGAGATGCATATGGAAGCTATATGTAAATTTGAACCAATTTGCATAATATTTTGCAGGTTTGATTAATACCACAAAAGGTTACCTTATGCAAAATTTGAGTAAGATCAGTTAAGAAATGAGGCCTCTATGGTCAAACGTAAGGTTATTGGGGGCAAATTTTTCAAAATTGGGTGATACATATATGGGAGCTATATCTACATTTGAACCGATTTCGATGAAATTTTGCACATACAGTTAGTGCTATACAAGATTTCATTTGGCCAACTTTGAGTACTAACGGTTCATAAATAAGATATCATTTAGCCAACCTTGAGTAAGATCGGTTGATAAATAAGGGTTTTATGGCCAAATTTAGAAAAATCGGACGTTACATATATATGAGAGCTATATCTTAACCAATTTTGATGAAATTTTGCAGACTTGAAGTGCGAAGAAAAAGATTATTTTTTGTCAAATTTGGTGACGATCCGTTTGTGAAAAAGCTTCACGTAACTCTATTTGTCGAAATCGGGCGATACATATATATGGAAGCTATATCTAAATTTGATCCGATTTCTTCCAAATTCAATAGCGTTCGTCCTTGTGCCCAAAGAACTCCCTATACAAAATTTTATCAAAATCGGTTAAAAATTGCGACCGGAATCCTGTGAACAACAACTACATGGACAGACGGACAGACGGACGGACACCAAGCGCTAGTTCGACTCAGGAGGTGATTCTGAGTCGATCGGTATATATTTTATGGGGTCTTAAATCAATATTTCTGGTAGGCACATTTTTTGGCCGATCAAACTTATTATACCCTGACCACTGTGGTTTAGGGTATAACAAGTATATACAGCCGTAAGTTCGGCCAGGCCGAATCTTATGTACCCTCCGCCATAGATTGCGTAGAAACTTCTACTAAAGACTGTCATCCACAATCGAATTACTTGGGTTGCGGTAACACTTGCCGATGGCAAAGTATCTTAAAACTTCTAAACATCGTCTTCTAAATTGTAAGTTAGTCCATATACGTATTTAGTATATAATTCAGTTTGACAAAATTTTCTGTAGAAATAAAATTTGAACAAAATTTTCTATAGAAATAAAATATTGGTAGATTATTTTTGGCGATTTGGACCAATTTTTGTGTGATTGATCATCGGTTATATATAACTATAGACAGATATGGACCAATTTTTGCATGACTGTTAGCGGCCCTAACTAGCGCACAGCACCAAATTTCAACCGAATCGTATGAATTTTGCTCCTCCAAGAGGTTCTGGAGGTCAAATCTGGAGATCGATTTATATGGGGGCTATATGTAATTATGGACCGATATGGACCAATTTTTGCATGGTTGTTAGAGACCATATACTAACACCACGTACCAAATTTCAACCGGATCGGATGTATTTTGCACCTTCAAGAGGCTCCGGAGGTCAAATCTGGGGATCGATTTATATGGGGGCTATATATAATTATGGACCGATATGGACCAATTTTTGCATGGTTATTAGAGATCATATACCAAGAGATCATATGCCAAGAGATCATATGCCAAGTTTCAAACGGACAGCTTGTTTCGTTCGGAAGTTGGCGATTTCAACAGACGGACAGATGGACGGACGGACGGACATGCTTAGATCGACTCCGAATTTCACCACGACCACGAATATATACTTTGTGAGGTCTTAGAGCAACATTTCGATATGTTACAAACGGAATGACAAAGTTAATATACCCCCATCCTATGGTGGAGGGAATAAAAATAAGAAACAAATTTTAAAAAATTTAAAATTTTTTTACTTTTTTGATTAATACCAGAAACTATTCCACGTCTACCAAAAAATCGATCGGAAATGGGAAATTACCATTACATTTGTTATCATGACTGTGTTTTATGCACAGTAAAATTTATAAAATTTAAATTCATTTAAACTACGTAAAAAAGCAAATTTTCAAACATGACCTCAAAAGAAATTCTTGTGAAAATTATATTCATTTTGGGAAGAGTATTTTAGGATTTACATGAAAAGTAATGAGTTAGGAAGAACTTCCAATTTTTTTTTTTTTGCTGGGATACTTATTACACTCCATCATCATCCTATGGTGGTGAGTATAAAAATGTAAAACTATATGTGAAATAACCCAGCTTGAATTAGATATAATTGTAGCCCATTATTTTAGACCCACTTATCGCTTCTAAATGAGTGCTACCTGGTTTAGCTCAATGACAAGGAATCGGGAAGCATTCATTGATAAGAGAGAAGTTCACCAAATATGGTATCAAAATGGTTTGAATAGTTTAAGTGTGCCTAAAATAATAACCCAAAATACATAGATTTTTTTTTAATTCAATCACGAAATTAATTGATCCAATTAATTTTTTAATTGTAATGTTTTTGAACACGAAAATTATAGTATCAATCACAGTTTTAATTGGACATCAAAGAAATACTTAAATGAAATAAAAAAAATATTAATTTCATTACCAAATTTCAATTAATTTTTAATTATTTATTTATATTATTTATTAAAATCTTTATTATAATTAAAATTAATAATAAATATATAACGAAATAGGTAACTAAGGCTGTCGGCTTAGTAATTTTTTTTATAAAAAACTTAAATATTTTCAATCACTTTCTTAGCTGACATTATGTTTTTGTTTTGATTAAAAAAATTGTTTGTTTCAAATATATTTTTAATTAAAAAAATTTCCATAATTTTTTAACTGACTTACGACCATTTTCATGTAGTTTCTTTAGGCTTTAACTCCGGTTAACTTTAACAGAAAAAATTGTCAGCAGGTAAGTTCCTAACTGGCATATGACAAATATATTCATAGTATGGTTTAAAAGTTCGTTTGCTAACATATTACTTACGGAGATCCATGGAAATGGGGGTTAGTCGTCCGAGTTTCATTAACAAATTAATTGTACTTTAATTAATTTAATTAATTAATTTTTTAATTGAAAAAATTTTCAGCTTCCATCAGCTTTTTAATTGGAAATATTTCGGTGATATTTTTCTCTGTGTATTTGAACTAAAACCACATACACTTTTGTACTCACCAAAATAGGATAGTGATTGTTAAAGAAGGTAGTCTATTATGGTTGCTGTCATATTCAACCATCCCACAATTATACTGTTTGCATGTACGAGCGGTAAAGCTGTATTTATTCCCCATTTTGATTTAATTAGAAAATTTCATAACATTATTGTCGGTATTGTTGTTTGTATAGCATTTCTTTTGGTTTTGCCTCAAAGAAACCAAAGTTTGATTAATTATCGCCGACAATTCCATAGATATGTGTGGTCAGCAAATTCTCCAACACGGGGTAATAGGATTCGGTCATTGAATTATTATAGTGGAACCAGAAGAGTCACATTAAAATGCCTAGACTCTTGACGATGGTGAAACGATCTTCAGATAAAATAAAGGGTGATTTTTTTTAAGAGAAAGGAAAACTAAAGTATTAATATCTCTGATGAAAAATCTTGTTTGTAGCAATATCTAAAAGATAAAATCTCATTCAAGCATTGTAATTATATTAAGAAATGAAAACTAATAAAGACGAATTCAAAAATTGAAATTGAATTTTAAGTGAAGTGGGATTATCTGTATAAACAAAATAAAAAAATAATTTAAAAGCGTTAAATCGCACGATCTAGGTAACCAATTGACAGTCCCCGAACATAAAATCAAATATTCACCGAACTTGCCTCTCAATAACTTCATGGTTACTCAGCAAAAAATTTGGAAGTTCTTCTCAAGGCACAACTTTAAAGAACTTCCAAAAATGCCCTCCCAAAGATGTTCTTTATTTTAACTGCACAGGAAGTTCATTTGAGTCAATTTGTTTATAACTCGCTTATTTCATAGTTTTAATGGGATTTTTTTTTTGTTTCAAATAGGTTAAAAAAAGATTAAGAATTAATAAGATGGTACAAATTATTTAAATTTAGTCGAAAAAAATGGTAAACACTTTCTAGAAAAATTTGGAATTTTTGAAAATATTTGATGGCAAACGATCCAGACAAGCGTTATAATGCATTAAAAATCATTTAAAATTTTAAAAATTATTTATTTGTCCAAATATCACAAAATTTCTTAATTCACATCCAAAACACTGTATTCACCTCAAACCTTAAGAAGTGATGCAAGTTCAGTGCAGCGGCTGTTGAAATGGTGGACATCCGTCCTATGACAAGCCCATGTTAAATTCATCGCTTCTGCGTCAATTTGCACAACTTCCGGATCCAAAAAGAACATTTACACTACTTTTTGGCGATGCTTTTTTTTGCTCGGAAGCGAGCTCTATGGAATGTCATGTTAAAAAAGTAATTTTGTCCCCAAAAATCTTCAACTTTAATTAAAATTTCTCACAAAAATCTCCAAAAAAGGCTGTAATTTTTTTTATTTTTTTGAAAAAAGAAATAGGCTCTGCTGTAGAAAATCAGTAATAATGTAAAAACTTTAAAAATATAAAATATTTGTTATACCATCTTGCGGACTGCAATAAGAACAAAATTTCGAAACACAAAACAGGAGAGCAGGGGTCGTCTTCCAAATGCTCGATCAATATGAAGGCGAACCATCTTCGTCATTTATATTTTTAAGGGACTGGACCTAGGTTTTTCCCCAGAGTTTTTCCCCAATTTGGTTGAAATTTTGAACTAGGAGTACAATTAGTAGTGTAGTCAAGTGTGCCAAATTTTATTGAAGTCGATTCAGATTTAGATATAGCTCCCATATATATCTTTCGCCCGATATGGACTAATACGGTCCCAGAAGCCAGAGTTTTACCCCAGTTTGGTTGAAATTTTGCACTAGGAGTACAATTAGTAGTGTAGTCATGTGTGCCAAATTTTATTGAAATTGGTTCAGATTTAGATATATCTCCCATATATATTGTTCGCACGATTTACACTCATATGATCACTGTTTCCAATGTTTTAGTCCGATTTCATTGAAATTTTGCACAGGGAGTAGAATTGGCATTGTAGCTATGCGTGCCAAATTTGGTTGAAATCGGTTCAGATTTAGATATATCTCCCATATATATCCTTCGCCCGATTTACACCCATATGACCACAGAGGCCAATTTTTAACTCAGATTTAGTTGAACTTTTGCACAGGGAGTAGAATTAGCATTGTAGCTATGCGTGCCAAATTTGGTTGAAATCGGTTCAGATTTAGATATAGCTCGTATATATATGTTTTTCTGATTTCGACAAAAATGGTCAAAATACCAACATTTTCCTTGTAAAATCGCCACTGCTTAGTCGAAAACTTGTAAAAATGACTCTAATTTTCCTAAACTTCTAATACATATATATCGAGCGATAAATCATAAATAAACTTTTGCGAAGTTTCCTTAAAATTGCTTCAGATTTAAATATTTCCCATATTTTATTACTAACATTGTGTTCCACCCTAGTGCATTAGAAGTCTATCAAATTCTGTCCAGATCGAGTGATATTTAAATGTATGTATTTGGGACAAACATTTATATATAGCCCTCAACATATTTGACGGATGTGATATGGTATCGAAAATTTAGATCTACAAATTGGTGCAAGGTATAATATAGTCGGCCCGCCCGACTTTAGACTTTCCTTACTTGTTTAATAATGTAGAAATAATAAAATTTCATTTGACACAACACAATTCCAACAAAATTCCAAATTTATGGAAATTTCCCACCAAATCCACAAGTCTCCAACTCGAGAATTTCGTCCCTATCGTGCCACTGCTTAGACCAGTTTCGAGTGACCAGATCTTTAAATGATAGGATATGCTAAAGAATAGAAACATAAAATGTGGATCACTTGATGTGACCATAACTACCAATGTAGAACGTAAACTCCACAGGGAGGTATACTATAGCCACTACTGTGGGCAACAAGTATAACCGACAAAGAGAGGACTGAGAAAGCCTACAGATGCTGGGAACTGTGCACAAGAGGCTCAAATGGGTCCTGATTCCCATGGTGACTCACTGGATAGACGAGAGCGTCGATAGTCTGGAGAGGAAATGCAACATAGAAATTTTACAACGGGTCCTACGCATATTTTGTCTTGACATAACTAAGGGCAATGTGAACCAAAGTGTGGCCGACAAAGCTGCAATGAGGTGGAAGATGTTGGGAGAATGGACGGAAAAACCAAAACATGACGAACAATCAAAGGATAATAGCGAAGACGGTGGGTGAAATGTCGGATGACATGATTGTATACTTGATGTGGCCAAATCTGATGAGTGTGACATTATGATTGTCCTGGGAGAATGGGACCCCAGAACAGATACCAGAAGGGAATAACTAAGATGGTTGAGAGGGCAGCTCTGATTACCGGACCATAACATAATCCTGCAGGCAGAAGTGCGTGTCATATCAGAATTTTTTAAATGGATCGGAAATAACACGAGGCCATATAACGTGAACATGTTGATAGATTATAGTAGGTCAATGAAGGCAATTGCAGACATTACGGTTGGATAGCTAACCGTATTAGATGAAAAAAAAAAAAAAAACAATCGACGAATACTCGAAATACATCAGGTCGGGGTCAGTGTTACCGTTGTGCGACTTTAGTCGCATTTTGCAACCTTTCTGATGTCATGCGACTTTTTGTGCGACTTTTGTAAAATATGCAAAATTTGCGACTTTAGTCGCATGCGTGCGCACAAAAGAATTTGAAGCAGTTTTTATAAATGGGAATTAATCGCCGTGTGCCTTACATGGATTCAACCCCAGTTTCGATCAAACAACAAAATGTGTTTCAGCGGTGAATGCTGAGTGTTTCAAAGCTTCTCTAAGTACTTCACCACAATGTGAAACGCCGTTTGAACTCGCCTATTAAACGGAGTTCATTTGTCATTGAGCTACTCATAGAAGTAAATCACGTATAGCATCACAGTGGACACCTAACCCACGATACCCAACCTACACGGTGCTCTGGTTTGTTCAATCGTTGTTTTATTGCATACCACTTCAACAACTAGATCCGTTCTAGTACCAAATAATTTTTGATAATTATCACAAATTTTTACTGGAAGTCATTAGTTTACTCCAAAAAGCCTGCAATAGATTGTCAGAGAGAGAGAGATCAAATGTGACATTTGAGAAATAGAGAAGTTGCAATTTTTTGCTAGGAATTTTTTTCCAGTTAAAACTTGCAAGAGTTTGTCACAAACAAATCATGCGTGCAATATATTTCACAGGGACAATTAGAAGTGTAGTATAAAAATAAATATTTTTATTAAATTTAAATTTGCTGATGGTAAATTGGTACTCGATGGCGTTCGCATACATTTCTGCTAATTTTAGAAAAGAGAAAAAATCCATTTACGTTTTACTGGATTTTATGTTCCAATAAGTTGGTAAAATATCTTTTTATGTTAAAGGCACCGTTCCTTTATTGTTTTTGTGCTGTTTTATAGAACATTTTTTGTAATAAAAAGACCTCACAAATGTAAGCGACTTTTTTATCATTATGCGATTTTTGTGCGACCTTTTTTAGAATATGCGACTTTTTTTGCGACTTATTCAAAATTTCCAACGGTAACACTGGTCGGAGTGACCCAGATAAGAAAAAGTCTAGAGAACTGCACAATGCACTTCAACTGGATATGTCAATCGTAACGATAAAACGTAGATACCTAGAAGTCGGACTTTGATCATTCAAAAGATTTACAGCCATTCATTTCTAAGAGAACTAGATTAACGCGCCTTCAATTTTCACAAAAATATCCGAGATGGCCTGAGTAGGAGTGAAAATATATTTTATTTCCCCACGAATCAAAGTTTAACTTGCAGGTTTCGGATGGCAGACAGAGATTGTCTATTGTAACCTGTATGGTATTTTACATACATATATGACGTATTTTACCATACGTCAAAAACGTCGTATACCTTCGTAAAATACTTAGTTTTTGACAATATAAGAATTTGCACAGTAAAGTTTTTCAGAACCATTATACGAATGTATTAACGAATACCTATTCCAGTTGTAGGTCACAAAATCATATTAAAATCGGGCTTATTTGTAAATTTAAATCTGAGTGGTTGGTCTTTGCATGCCTTCTCATTCGTTGTAGCTAAATCCGATTTTCCCGCAATTTTCACAATTTCGATTATTTGAAAACGCGCTGCATTCAGACGTTTTTCATATGTTGTATATTATTAAAAAAAGGATCCTGTATGTATTTTTGACTTTTACATATTTTACGTTTTATACAGGTATATTCCGCTTTCGACGTTTACAACTTTTTGGCAGTAGAAAACCCTAAAAATTGCTACTCGGACCATCTCCGATGGCAAATGTTTAGTACGAAGGGCCCATTATGAAAGTCTTAATCCTAAAAGGTTTCTTCAAAGATGGTGAGGGATATATTATGGTATGGGGGTGTTCTTTGGACGGAGGACTACAAAAAAATTTGTCCGATGTGATATCGCATTCTGGGAAGTTCCGCTTGCTCGGATGTTTCACGTGGTAAAGAAATTAATTTCCGATGAAAAATTGCATGAACTTTACTGGCCTGTCCAGGGGCTTGACCAAAATCTCATAGAGAACCTTTGGGAAATTGTAAAACAAAAAATTGTTAATAATTTTCTGTAAAAGCCTAAATGATATTATTGATATCTAATATTTTTACTTTCATTATAATTACTTTTTTTCAACAGGCGATAAGGTTGCAAATGTTTTGAACAGCACTGTATATGGAAGCTATATCTAAATCTGTAGTGATTTTATCTTTAACACACTTGACGATACTACTAATTGTACTAGTTATGTAGTATTTGAAGAACATCAAAGTAAAATCCTGGCTTCTGGGATCATATAAGTGTAAATTGGGCGAATGACACATATAGGACATACATCTTACATTGAACCACTTTCTTCTTTTTGGACCCAAAAATGTTACTTGTGCCAAAATTCAAGACGACTGGGCTAAAACTGCGACTTTGATTACAAAAATGTCTTCATAGACAGACAGACATGGCTGTATTGATTTAAGGGCGGCCCTAATCATTATTGCCAAAGACACTATATATCTATCTCGTCTCCTTCTGAGAGTTGCAAAGATACACACAAACTTATAATACCCTGTTCCACACAATGGTGCGGGGTATAGAAATAAGTATCCGTAACTATATGAGATTCTCTTGCCGTATGTAATATGATTGGACCAAATGAATATGCTTTTCATATAGTTACATATTTGGCTTCTTCTTATAATTGATTATCCACATGGAATAATTAACAAACAATTTCTTCATTGTATGTGCATGAATGCCGGAAGCAGTCATCTAAATTTATTGTAATGTGTATTTACGTGAATGTATGTGTGCTTGTATCTAAACATACACATGGAATGGTCTAGGCTTTATTACTTATTGAAAGGCCTCAGAATGATACATACCGTAATGAATTGCTTACAATACACGAATTGTGCTTGTGCATATAAATTTAATCGAACGAGATTTTTTCCATAATAAAAGAAAGATTTGATTTATCAAGATAGAATATTACAAGTATGGAAAGTCTTAAGTCCGATCTAGACCTAAATTTTCGATACCATATCACATCCGTCAAATGTGTTGGGGCTATATATAAAGGTTTGTCCCTAATACATACATTTAAATATCACTCGATCTGGACAGAATTTGATAGACTTCTACAAAATCTATAGACCCAAAATTTAAGTCGGCTAATGCACCAGGGCGGAACACAATATTAGTAAAAAATATGGGAAACATTTAAATCTGAAGCAATTTTAAGGAAACTTCGCAAAAGTTTATTTATGATTTATCGCTCGATATATATGTAGTAGAAGTTTAGGAAAATTAGAGTAATTTTTACAACTTTTCGACTAAGCAGTGGCGATTTTACAAGGAAAATGTTGGTATTTTGACCATTTTTGTCGAAATCAGAAAAACATATATATGGGAGCCATATCTAAATCTGAACAGATTTCAACCAAATTTGGCACGCATAGCTACAATGCTAAATCGGAGTACAAGATTGGCCACTGTGTTCATATGAGTGTAAATCGGGCGAACGATATATATGGGAGCTATATCTAAATCTGAACCGATTTCAATAAAATTTGGCAAACTTGACTATAGTACTAATTGTTCTTCTAGTGCAAAATTTTAAGCAAATTAGGGTAAAACTCTGGCTTCTGGGACCATATAAGTCCATATCGGACGAAACATATATATGGGAGCCATATCTTCCAAAATCAATAGGGTTCTACTCTGAGCCAAAACACATACTTGTGGCAAATTTTAAGTCGATTGGACTAAAACTGCGACCTAGACTTTGATTACAAAAATGTGTTCACGGACAGACGGACATGGCTATATCGACTCAGCAGCCCATCCTGAGCATTTTTGCCAAAGACACCATGTGTCTATCTCGTCTCCTTCTGGATGTTGCAAACATATGCACTAACTTATAATACCATGTTCCACAGTGTGGCGCAGGGTATAAAAATTGACTATTTAATTGAAATATCTTTATATTAAACAATTGAGGAGGACATGGTGGGGAATATATCATCCACGATGTGAATCGGGCGCAATTATGTGTGTCTGTCTCAGCTCTAATTTGTAATTGCCAAGTTGCTTTAATTGCCAAGTTGCTTTTTTTATTTTGTATCATCAAGGAGCCGTTATAGCATCGATAAATGGTACCAGCCTTACCGCTGCTGGGAGGTAGTCATGAACTCCAACCCCTCGGTTTTCTATAAAAAACAAATTCAGTCCAGTCCACCTTAGAGACCTCATTGATTTTATATTTCAATTGATGGCACACTTCATTAGTTTATTTACAAAGTATAACGCCACAACCAACAACTTTATTTAATACCTTAATTTTTGAATTATGTATTCATAGGATTAGCTTTAACAAATGTTTTTCATAACCAGAATTTGGTCTCGGTCTTTCTTTAGTGGTTAAGAGCACACTTTGAATACCAAGCTAATCAATATCTTAGTTGATAAAAATGTATACACAAAATTTATTTTTTCATGTTTTGCATTTCCACAGCCAGAGCTGGCAAAAAAAAAATTACATCTTCTAAAGAAATCATGGCAAGGTGTCCTCTAAATGGTAAGTTAGTCTTTATAGAGTCTATGTTAGATAAAAATAGATAAAATACTTTTATAAGCCATTTTAGTTCTTGATCGGTTTATATAGAGGAGTCTAAAAATAATTACATAGTTCAACACAAAAATTCCCAAAAAAAATCTTATACCAGCTGAAAGTCCTCGATGAGAGGAAAAAAGTAATTTCTGGGTTTTGCTAGATTGGTTGCCGTACGCTTTTATGAGCCTCTATAGTTTTGTCGCCAAATTCGATTTTAGCACTATTTTGCAATTGTAGCATGGCCATAGCTCACAAAAAAAAAAAAAAAAAAAAAAAAACAAGTATATACGGCCGTAAGTTCGGCCAGGCCGAATCTTATGTACCCTCCACCATGGATTGCATAGAAACTTGTACTAAAGACTGTCATCCACAATCCAATTACTTGGGTTGCTATAATTAAACAAAAAAAGGCAGAATAAAAAATTTTTTATAGAAATAAAATTTTGACAAAATTTTCTATAGAAATAAAATTTTGACAAAATTTTCTATAGTAATAAAATGTTGACAACATTTTCTATAAAAATAAAATTTTGGTAGATTATTCTTGGGGATCGGCTATATATAACTATAGACCGATATGGACCAATTTTGGCATGTTTGTTGGCGGCCATATACTAGCGCAATATACCAACTTTCACCACGTACCAAATTTCAACTGGATCGGATGAATTTTGCTCCTCCAAGAGCTCCGGAGGTCAAATCTGGGAATCGCTTTACGAGGGCGGTTCGGAAACTTCTTAGCATATCAATGAAAGAGAATAGTTTGTTTTTCAAAAATATTTTTATTTTTCAATATAATCTCCTGAAACTTCCATACACTTAGTCCAACGCTTTTCTAGCAATTCTATCCCTTGATTAAAATAGTTTTCTTCAAGGTCTTCAAAATAGTGATTTACAACTGTAATTGCATCTTTAGTTGAGGTAAAACGCTTACCAGCAAGGAATTTTTTAGATTTGGGAACAACTAAAAGTCATTGTTAAAAGACTCTTGTGCGCTGGTGCGTTGTCTTGACGAAAAATTATTTTTTTGTGTTGTAAGCCAGGACGTTTTTCTCGAACTTGTACATTTAATTGATCCAAACGGTTGCAATAGTACTCTGAATTTATTGTTTTACCCTTTTGCAGATTGTCAATCAATAAAATAACTTGAAGTCCCAAAAACCATTGCCATAACCTTACCAGCCGATTGAATTGTTTTTGCCTTCTTTGGGGCACTTCCTCCAGCTTCAGTCCATTGTTTTGATTGTTCTTTTGTCTCTGGAGTATAGTGGTGGATCCATGTCTCATCAACAGTTATGAAACGACGCTTAAAATCCATTTTATTTCGCTTAAAAAGATCCAAACAAGCTTGAGAAATGTTCATTCTTATGCGTTTTTGATCCACTGTTAACAAATGCGGCACCCATCGTGCAGAAAGCTTTTTCATCTGTAGTTCTTCATGCAAAATTAAATGGACTCATTTGAGATGCCCATGATATTAGCAATTTCACGCACTTTTATTCGTCGATCATTTAATACCATATCATGTACTTTGGCTACAATTTCTGTTGTTGTTGCTGTTTTTGGACGCCCACTACGTGGTTCATCTTCAATGCTTGTACGATCACGTTTAAATTCAGCAACCCAATTTTTTTCTGTTGCATATGAAGGAGCACTTTCACCTAACACATTCGCCATATCATTATGAATTTCTTGTCCCGATAAACCTTTTTATGTAAATATTTAATGACATCACGCATTTATAATTTTTCCATTGTAAAAAAATTGCGGATGCGTCTTTTTTGAACACCTGTTTCTATATGAAGGAGTTGCCAGATCGAAACGATTTTAACATGTGTTCATAACAGAGATGGAAATTTCCAAAACACTTACCTTTGTTCTGTTTATACCGCGCTTTTTGTGCTAGGCTAAGAAGTTTCCGAACTGCCCTCGTATATGGGGGATACATATAATTATGGACCGATGTGGACCAATTTTTGCATAGTTGTGAAAGAATATATACTTACACCACGTACCAAATTTCAGCCGGATCGGATGAAATTTGCTTCTCTCAGTGGCCAAGCCAAATCTGGGGAATGGTTATATGGGGGCTATATATAAATGTTTGACCGATGTTGACCAATTTTTGCGTGGTTTTTAGAGACCATATACTAACACCATGTACCAAATTTCAGTCGGATCGGATAAAAGTTGTGTCTCTTAGAGGCTCCGAAAGCCAAATCTGGGGATCGGTTTATATGGGGGCAATATATAATTATGGACCGATATGGACCAATTCCTGTATGGTTGTTAGAGACAATATACTAACACCACGTACACAATTTCAACCGAATCGGATGAATTTTGTTCCTCCATCAGGCTCCGGAGGCCAAATCGATTTATATGGGGCTATATATAATTATAAACCGACGTGTACCAATTTTTGCATGGTTGTTAGATACTATATACTTACACCACGTACCAAATTTCAGCCGGATCGGATGAAATTTGCTTCTCTTAGAGGCTCCGCAAGCCAAATCTGGGGATCGGTTATATGGGGTCTATATAATTATGGACCAAAGTGGACCAATCTTTGCATGGTTGTTAGAGACCATATACTAACACCACGTACCAAAATTCAGTCGGATCGAATGAATTTGGCTCCTCCAAAAGGCTCCGTAAGCCAAATCTGAGCGTCGGTTTATATGTGGGCTATACGTAAAAGTGGTCCGATATGGCCCATTTGCAATACCGATTATTGATCCGACCTACATCAATAACAACTACTTGTGCCAAGTTTCAAGTCGATATCTTGTTTCGTTCGGAAGTTAGCGTGATTGCAACAGACGAACGGACGGACGGACAAGCTTAGATCGACTCAGAAATTCAGCACGACCCAGAATATATATACTTTAGGGGGTCTTAGAGCAATATTTCGATGTGTTACAAACGGAACGACAAAGTTATAAGGTTTTCTTTTTCCCGAACTTTTTGCATTTCCGGGAAAGCGTGAATTTTTTTCGAATTTCCCGGGATCCCGGGACCCGGTCAAAGGGAAACCTGCTTTGTTGTAGAATACATTTAAACATTTAAATAAATTAGAAATCGTCTAAAGCTACGGTTATAAAGCGCTCTCTGGACAACTAACAATATATATTATGTTGTTCTCTTACATCAAACATAAATCATACGATCATCAGCCATAAAATACGAAATATTTTGTAATACAAAACATTTTGACAATGGTTAAGGCAGACTCTTTCGGTATAGTTTTCGGAAGATCACTATTAATATAGTGGGATTTTTACTGTAACACTAAAAAACTGTTTGGAAATGAAAGAAACTTATTTCGATTTCACCATTGTTCAGCAGGGTCAATAACTGCACATGTTTAGTCAATATTCCCAAAAGGGAAACACTACCATGTAATACGACACACTTCCAAAATCCACTTTAACTAGATTTCAGTTGTCGTATGCCCTATAAACAAGGGCTTTAAAACCCAATTTTAATAGATTTTAAGCCTAATGTGTATAAGGTATACACTTGAAATAAAAGTAACTATCTTAAAAAAGGTTGGAATTTTCTAATTTCATAAAAAAAAAACATTATGAAATTTTGAAATTATGCAATTGCCAACGTGGGTTACGTAAGGTAAAATGTCGCAGTGTTTTTAAAGGTTTACTCAGTTTACCAGTCTATCGGAATGTCGGTTTACAGAAATTTGACAATCATAAATTAGCAAACTTCTGTTTAATAATTGGGAGCCCGTTGGATTCTGGATTAGAACCCACGACTATGCATGTTCCACAAAGCAATTACTACGACTTGGTACCATAGTTATTCACATTACACTTCCAAAATCCACTTTAACTAGATTTCAAATGTAATTTGCCATATAAAACCCTCTATTATACATAAAATATTGTAAAGAAAATTTCCTGGGAAAGCGGGAGCGAAAAATAGCAATTTCCCGGGAATTCCCGGGATCCCGTTCCCGGAAAAAAACCCTACAAAGTTAATATACCCCCCATCCTATGGTGGGGGGTATTGCACAAGAAGAACAATTAGTACTATAGTCAAGTGTGCCAAATTTAGATATAGCTCCCATATATAGCTTTCGCCCGATTTACACTCATATGACCACAGAGGCCAATTTTTAACTCCGATTTAGTTGAAATTTTGCACAGGGAGTAGAATTAGCATTATAGCTATGCGTGCCAAATTTGGTTGAAATCGGTTCAGATTTAGATATAGCTCCCATATATAGCTTTCGCCCGATTTGCACTCATATGGCCACAGAGGCCAATTTTTTGCTACGATTTAATTGAAATTTTGCACAGGGAGTAGAATTAGCATTGTAGCTATGCGTGCCAAGTTTGGTTGAAATCGGTTCAGATTTAGATATATCCCCCATATAGCTTTCGCCCGATTTACACTCATATGACCACAGAGGCCAATTTTTAACTCCGATTTAGTTGAAATTTTGCACAGGGAGTAGAATTAGCACAGGGAGTAGAATTAGCACTGCGTGCCAAATTTGGTTGACATCGGTTCAGATTTAGGTATAGCTCCCATATATATGTTTTTCTGATTTCGACAAAAATTGTCAAAATACCAAAATTTTCCTTGTTAAATCGGCACTGCTTAGTCGAAAAATTGTAAAAATTACATATATATCGAGCGATAAATCATAAATAAACTTTTGCGAAGTTTCCTTAAAATTGCTTCAGATTTAAATGTTTCCCATATTTATATACCCTCCACCATAGGATGGGGGGTATATTAACTTTGTCATTCCGTTTGTAACACATCGAAATATTGCTCTAAGACCCCATAAAGTATATATATTCTTGGTCGTGGTGAAATTCTGAGTCGATCTGAGCATGTCCGTCCGTCCGTCCGTCCGTCTGTTGAAATCACGCTAACTTCCGAACGAAACAAGCTATCGACTTGAAACTTGACACAAAGAGTTGTTATTGATGTAGGTCGGATCGTATTGCAAATTCTGTCCAAATCGAGTGATATTTAAATGTATGTATTTGGGACAAACCTTTATATATAGCCCCCAACACATTTGACGGATGTGATATGGTATCGAAAATTTAGATCTACAAAGTGGTGCAGGGTATAATATAGTCGGCCCCGCCCGACTTTAGACTTTCCTTACTTGTTTTTATTGATTTTCTATTCGTTTTTATGAAATGTAATTGTCCAGATCTTAAATTTTAACTTAAAATGGCCTAATTCCGTACTTTCTAAGACGTGTCCAAAAGGACTGCATCGAAAGTGGAAAAAATCGATACGGGATCCCGGGATGCGCTTTAAAAGAAATGTTTGTGGAACAACTTCGTTTTTTTTTTTTTGCTGAGGGGCATTTATATGTTTTTCCAATTTGTGGAAAAAAATACCCAAATACCCACATTTTCCTTGTAAAATCATCTCTGTTAAGTCAAAAGCTTGTAAAACTGACTCAAATGTTCCTAAATTTCTAATAAATATCTACCGTCCTTTAAATCATAAATGCGAAGTAACCTAAATATTTGACATATTTTATTTACGAACATTGTATTTCACCCCAGGGTATTAGCCGACTTAAAGTCCCGAACGGGTCAGCTGTATATCTATGTATATGGGAACATATTTCTTAATATATAAAACCCAACAAATTTGAAGGATTTGAGATGGTATCGAAAAGGTAGATCTACAAAGTGGTGCAGGGTATTTTATAGTTGGTCACGCCCGACTTTAGACTCTTCTTTCTTGTTTAATTCAGAAATTTTTCGAACACACAAAAGGCAAAATTTAAATTTAAAGATAATTGTGTTCTAAAGGTGTCCTTACTTCAACTCTCCGCTTCTTTGGCACGGAATCAATAACAAAATGATTGGTGTAAAGATATAATCATGTAAAGATAAAATGATAAAAAAATCATAAAATCAAAGATAAAATCAGGTTTTTTTTTAGTGTAGTAAAAACTAAAGCTTTCGTTAAATTTAATAGTAAACCAGTTGCCCTTGTGTGAATAAACTTGAATATATTGTACGCAAATAAATATGTGGGCCTAATGCTTTCCCATATAGATTTTGCAGCATCATTCACAACAGTGGGAAGCTACAATCTCTGCTACATAAATTTGTTCACCGTAATTCTGAAACATGGCTCCTTTTCTAGTTTTATATTTCTTGGTTTATTCTATGGCTATCATTTTACGTCTCTGGGAGATTTCAATTAACGCTGTTACAGTTCACCTACCGAAGCTTGCCCTGGAGTTATAAATCTCTAATTGTTAGAAGTCTCAAGACGTTGCAAACAATTCCACACTGAAAAAAATATTTTCGTGAGGTCAAAGATTTCATGTCTTGAAAATGCGAATGCAAATTTTGCTTAGCATAGAAGACGCATTTCTCTATATAAAGTTTTTTCCCTTTTTCAAAAGTCGAAAAACTTTTCAATGAAGTCATATTTTCTACAAAACAAAAAATCTCTCAAATATAGGACATGTTTTTCAAAACTTTATTTTAAAGACATTTTTTTACTTGAAACATAGCATAATTTCTACTGCGAGTCGAGTCTTAATTTGGAAAATAAAGTTGTCGTTAACTCGCTTTTAAAAGACTTGATAGCATATGAAGGAAACAAGCTGAAAACCCGAAAAATTAAAATTTGCTTCCTAGAAGCAAGTACACAAATCCCAAATTTAAAAGTGAATTGTGTCTTACTAGTATCCTTACTTGTATTCTCCTCTTCTTTGGTTCGGAATCAATACCAACATTTTTAAAGTAAAGACAAAATCTTTTGAACCGGGCATGTTTTTTTTCAGTGCATAAAATCACTATGTTTCCCACCATTTTATCTTTAGACTCGTATTACATGACTTGCCAATATTCCCTTATTGCGGCAAAAGTACAACAGCCTAAATGTTCTTGGTGGCGAATGATCCATATCAATTTGCATTATAATGCAAATCATACGCCATGTGGAACGGTCCTTCATTCGACTGCTAATTTCTTTATTTACAATTTCCCTTTCGAATTCTTCTCACACTTTTCTTTTAACACCCTCACACACTGAAACCTTATACAGATTTTCGAATTCGTGCCTTTCTGAATTTGTGGCAATTCGTTTTGATTTTTGTTTGGGGGTTGGAGAAATTTGCAAACATTTACATAATTTCAATTCGATTCGTTTGTTTTGTCGTTATGTTTAAATTACATGATGTGAATTCTTTTGCGTATTTGGATTTCTTTGGAAATAAAAGATGTTTGTGTCAAACCCTCCAAAATGCTCGTTTACTCCTTGCTTTTCATTCATTGTGGATGTTTTTATACCCTCCATCATAGGATGGGGGTATATTAACTTTGTCATTCCGTTTGTAACACATCGAAATATTGCTCTAAGACCCCATAAAGTATATATATTCTGGGTCGTGGTGAAATTCTGAGTCGATCTAAGCATGTCCGTCCGTCCGTCCGTCCGTCCGTCCGTCTGTTGAAATCACGCTAACTTCCGAACGAAACAAGCTATCGACTTGAAACTTGCCACAAGTAGTTGTTATCGATGTAGGTCGGATGGTATTGAAAATGGGCCATATAGTTCCACTTTTACGTATAGCCCCCATATAAAGGGACCATCAGATTTGGCTTGTGGAGCCTCTAACAGAAGCATATTTCATCCGATCCGGCTGAAATTTGGTACATGGTGTTGGTATATGGTATGTAACAACCAAAAATTGGTCCACATCGGTTCATAATTATATATAGCCCCCATATAAACCGATCCCCAGATGTGGCTTGCGGAGCCTAAAACAGAAGCAAATTTCTTCCGATCCGGCTGAAATTTGGTACATGATGTTGGTATATGGTCTCTAGCAACCATGCAAAAATTGGTCCATATCGGTCCTTAATTATATATAGCCCCCATATAAACCGATCCCCAGATTTGGCTTGTGGAGCCTCTAAGAGAAGCATATTTCATCCGATCCGGCTGAAATTTGGTACATGATGTTGTTATATGGTCTCTAACAACCATGCACAAATTGGTCCACATCGGTTCATATTTATATATAACCCCCATATAAACCGATCCCCAGCTTTGGCTTGCGGAGCTTCAAAGAGAAGAAAATTTCATCCGATCCGGCTGAAATTTGGTACATGATGTTGGTATATGGTCTCTAACAATCATGCAAAAATTAGTCCACATCGGTCCATAATTATATATAACCCCCATATAAACCGATCCCCAGATTTGGCTTGCAGAGCCTCAAAGAGAAGCAAATTTCATCCGATCCGGCTGAAATTTGATACATGATGTTTTTATATGGTCTCTAACAACCATGCAAAAATTGGTCCACATCGGTTCATAATTATATATAGCCCCCATATAAACCGATCCCCAGATTTGGCTTGCGAAGTCTCCAAGAGAAGCAAATTTCATCCAAGCCGGTTGTAATTTGGAACATGGTGTTAGTATATGATCTTTGACAACCGTGCCAGAATTGGTCCATATCGGCCCATAATTATATATAGCCCCCATTTAAAACGTTCTCCAGATTTGACCTCCGGAGCCTGTTGGAGGAGCAAAATTCATCCGATCCGGTTCAAATTAGGAACGTGGTGTTAGTATATGGTCGCTAACAACCATACCACAAAATGGTCCAATCACACAAAAATTGGTCCATATCGATTCATAATCATGGTTGCCACTAGAGCCAAAAATAATCTACCAAAATTTTATTTCTATAGAAAATTTTGTCAAAATTTTATTTCTATAGAAAATTTTGTCAAAATTTTATTTCTAGAGAAAATTTTGTTAAAATTTTATTCGGTTCATAATAAAATTTTTATCATTTTCAAAATTTTATTTCTATAGAAAATTTTGTCAAAAGTTTATTTCTATAGAAAATTGTGTTAAAATTTTATTTCTTTAGAAATTTTTGTCAAAATTTTCTTTCTATAGAATATTTTGTCAAAATTTTTGTTTCTATAGAAAATTTTGTGAAAATTTTATTTCTATAGAAAATTTTGTTAAAATGTTATTTCTGTAGAAAATTTTGTCAAAATTTTATTTCTACTTTGTCAAACTGAATTATATACGTATTGGATCGATCTTTTTTGATTTAATATATACCACGTATGGACTTACATACAATTTAAAAGATGGTGTTAGGAGGTTTTAAGACACCTTGCCATCGGCAAGCGTTACCGCAACTTAAGTAATTCGATTGTGGATGTCAGTGTTTAGAAGAAGTTTCTACGCAATCCATGATGGAGGGTACATAAGCTTCGGCCTGGCCGAACTTACGGCCGTATATTCTTGTTTTTTCTTTTTTTGGATTTCTGCCCTCAAGTCTTTTCGTAGAGTGCTCAATAATATAAGACAACGGAAAGAAATTAAAGCTTTATTCTTAATTCATTTGTCATCGCTACATAAGCTAAAAAGGGGAATATATCTTATTGATATTGTGACCGACAAAAAAGTTACGAGAGTAAGTAAAATATATTGATTTTAAATATTACTACTCTGTTTATACAACCCCTTGGTGAGAGTAACTCTGCATTAATTTGACCCAAATGAAATCTATCTACAGGCTGGTTAATGCATTAAGGCACAATATTTCGTATCTCTATATACCCTCCATCAAGGCATACTAGCAACGTCATTCCGTTTGCAACACACCGACATATTGGTCTCAGATCCCTTAAAGTATATACTATATAGTCTAGGTCGTGGTGAAATTCTGAGTCGATCTATCGATGTCCGTCTATCCGTTTGTGGAAATCATACTTACTTCCGAACGAAAAAGCTATCGACTTGAAACTTGCTATCAGTAGTTGTTATTAATATTAGTCGAACGATATTGCAAATGGCCTTTATGGGACCACTTTTAGGTCCAATATCGCCAATATAAACCGATCCCCATATTTGCCTTATGGAACTACCTGGAAGAGTAAATCTCAATTAGACCGATACCCAACAAAAAAATTTGGAAGATGTTCCAAAGGCACAACTTTCAAATCACTTCCAAAAATGTCCTCCCAACGATGTTCTTTATTTTAACTGCACAGGTAGCTCTTTTAATTTTTTTTTTTTATAATTTGCTGTTTTCTTATTTTTAATCAGTAATTTTAACTTCTTTTATCTCAAATAGGATAAAAACAGATTACGAATTAGTAAAATGGTACAAATTATAAAAAATTTTGTCGAAAAAAATGCTAAATCCAGTCTAGAAAATTTGGGAATTTTTGTAAATATTTAAGATCAAACATTTCAGATAAGCATTAGAAAGCTATAAAAATCATAAAAAATTATAAAAATTTTTTATTTGGCAAAATATCACAAAATTTTTTAATTCACACCCAAAACTCTGAATTCGTATCACTCCTTAAGAAGTGATGCAAATTCAGTGCAACGTCTGTTGAAATTATGGACATCCGTCATATGACAAGCCCATGTTAAATTCATCGCTTCTGCGCCAATTTTGCACCACATCCGGATCCAAACAGAATATTTTCACTACTGTTTTGGCGACGCTTTTTTTGCTGGGTTTGTACGCAATCCATGGTGGAGGGTACACAAAATTCTGCCTTGCCAAATTTTCGGCCGTGTTTACTTGGTTTTAATTAAAATGGACGGATATCACCAATAATTTAAAATAACTTTAGATTTGTTCAAATTCGCTACCATTGGTAACAATTATGACCTTCAGACTGTCGACAAAGCCATTACACGCTGAACGAAAGTAAAGGGTGATACGGTCAAAATTTGGTCAAGGGAAAACGCGTGTAAATCGGTGAAATCGTTTATTTAAAAAATCAAATTAAATTTCTTTTTCAAGTTCAATTAGTATAAAATTCAGGAAACATATTCAGTTAGGCTTTCGCTTTTCCAAATCCGAATTGCCGGGCCTCACGCTTGACACCTGCCATCAGATTTTGTACAGCCACCTTGTCCACCTTCTTCGCCGCAGAAAGCCAGTTTGCTTTGAACTGCTGCTCGTCCTTAGCAGTTTTTTTGGTATTTCTCAATTGGGCGGAGCTCTGGCGTGTTGGGAGGGTTCTTGTCCTTGGGAACCACCTGCACGTTGTTGGCGGCGTACCACTCCATGGCCTTTTTACCGTAATGGCAAGATGCCAAATCCGGCCAAAACAGTACGGAACAACCGTGTTTCTTCAGGAAAGGCAGCAGACGTTTATTCAAACACTCTTTCACGTAAATTTCTTGGTTGACAGTCCCGGAAGCTATGAAAATGCTGCTTTTCAAGCCACAGGTACAGATGGCTTGCCAAACCAGATATTTCTTTGCGAACTTTGACAGTTTTATGTGCTTGAAAATACCTGTTTTCCCCTTCCTTTTGCCGTATAAAACTCCTGTCCCGGAAGCTTCTTGTAGTCGGCTTTGACGTAGGTTTCGTCGTCCATTACCACGCAGTCAAACTTCGTCAGCATCGTCGTGTACAGCCTCCGGGATCGCGCATTGGCCGTCGTATTTTGTTTATCATCGCGATTTGGAGTCACTACCTTCTTGTAAGTCGATAGTCCGGCTCGTTTTTTGGCTCGATGCACGGTTGTAGAGGATACACCCAGCTTATTTGCGGCATCTCGGAGAGAGAGGTTAGGGTTTCGCTTGAAACTACCGGCAACTCTCTTTGTCGTCTCAGCGGCTTCCGGTTTTCGATTTCCCCCCGATCCAGCCTTCCTGGCTGTCGACAAACGTTCCCCAAACACTTTAATTACATTTGTAACGGTTGATTTGACAACTTTTAGCGATTTTGCCAGCTTTGCGTTCGAGTAGCTCGAATTTTCGCGATGCGCGAGCAAAATTTTTATAAGCTGCTCTTCTTGCTTGGACGGCATTTTGACAACTGAAGAGTGTATTCCAAAATCAAAATAGGAGCAAAATTCTACACACACACCTTCAAAATGAGGGGTGTTCATGTTTTTTAAATGCAAAATTGAAAAAAATACGTCAAGTTTATATTGACCAAATTTTGACCGTATCAGCTCTGTGGCCCATTTTGGCCCATTCATGGCGAAGCGACGTCTTGATAGGATCGACACATTGATAATTATTAGTTACCACTTTACTCTCCAAAATGTGTAATAGTCCAACGGATTGACATCCTTAGATTTTGGTGGTCATTCTAGAAATGAAATGAGAACCTCCGTTTAAGGCCATTCATGGTTGAAGGGTGAGAGTGCGATGGTGCTAAGGATTGATATCCTTAGATTTTGATGGTCATTCTAGAAATGAAATGAGAACCTCCTTTTAAGGCCATTCATGGTTGACGAGTGTGAGTGCGATGTTGCTGAATCCTGTTGAAATGTCCCATTCATGGCGAAGCACCGTCTGATGATCGACACATAGGTAATTTTTAGTACCTACTTTACTCTCCAAAATGCGTAATAGTCCAACGGATTGACATCTGTAGATTTTGTTGGTCATTCTAGAAATGAAATGAGAATCTCTTTTTAAGGTCATTCATGGTTGGCGAGTGAGAGTGCCCATGGTCTTTTGAAATGCCCATGGTCTGTGGACGAAATATTTATCTGCTCAAGGTTCGTTACAGTATTTAGGACATTTTCCCGATTTAGGCATTTTTTTAGTCCCGCGGTCAATGAATATAACCGGGCCGATCATCGGCCGTACCAGAGGCTCACACCATTACTAACGGCCGCGCTTGAGCTATAGTAGTCAATCGTAGGCGTAGATTTTCGGCTTACCCCTTTGAAAATAGGAACTGTCCAACTGGAATGACCATCGTAGAAATCCAAGTTCGGTAACTTTCGTGCAATCGAAGCAACTCCTTTGATATTTCTATTCTAAATTTAAGTTTGTTTATCGGTAAGCTCTTGGAGAAAGCTTTAGTCCAAGCTCTGTTTCCAATATGTTTTGCATCCGTTAGCGCGATATGTTCAAGTCACGAAAATGTTTTCTACCGCTGTTGTCTGGGTTTCGATCAAATCTGTTCTGCATGCAAATAGATCAAAATGCTTTTGTAAACTGCTAAACAATAATATAAACCGTTGCTAAAAACAATATGTCATTTGACAGACGAGCGATTTATAGGTGATAAAAACATTAAATTGATTTCAAATACTGAAAGAGTCTAAACCGATTTGTACCAAAATTTCATGTAAATCGTGAACAAATTTTAGTCTTTGGTGACGTATGCACTTTAAACACAAAAAATACGTGAAAAGGCAGACAGACGGACATCGCTTACTTGAGAGTACATAAACCACAGCACAAAAATTGTTTTGTTATTCGGCCGAAACTGAAATGGAACCTATGGACCTTTGTGTGCAAAGCAAATATGCTAACCATGCTCCCTGATCCCATGATGTTCCAATTGTTTCTCGAGATCTGTAAAATAATTCTGTACAGCATATCCTTCTCTAGGTAGTCGATATGTACCACACCTTGTGAATCCCAGAATATTATGACCATAGGTTAGGTTAGGTTAGATTAGGTTAGGTTAGGTTAGGTGGCAACCCGATGTATCAGGCTCACTTAGACTATTCGGTCCATTGTGATACCACATTGGTGAACTTCTCTCTTATCACTGAGTGCTGCCCGATTCCATGTTAAGCTCAATGACAAGGGACCTCCTTTTTATAGCCGAGTCCGAACGGCGTTCCACATTGCAGTGAAACCACTTAGAGAAGTTTTGAAACCCTCAGAGATGTCACCATCATTACTGAGGTGGGATAATCCACCGCTGAAAAACTTTTTTGGTGTTCGGTCGAAGCAGGAATCGAACCCACGACCTTGTGTATGCAAGGCGGGCATGCTAACCATTGCACCACGGTGGCTCCCTATTATCACCATAACAATTTTAGTTGGTAAAGAGGCTTCGCCTTTTCGGAGCATGTTCTTCAACTGCAGTCTACTCTATTGAGTGTCAATTGATCTCTGTTCGGCCCCGTTGGATCCACGATTGTTCGACTGTGAAGAAATGATGTAGAAAATTCTTCGAATTACGCTTAAACACAGTCAAATACTATTCTGAAATTCTCTTACCATTGGGCTTGTGGCTTGAAATGAGAAAACGCGACATCCACTGGAACCGCAGCCCCTGTTTAGTACAGAACTGCCATCGAACACCTTCGTATATTTTTCGCACTTCTATCGCCATTGTTCAGGTGCAAATACCGATAGATTCAGAATTTATATCGGATTGTATCTATCCCTGGGTTTACTTACAATAGTCTATTCACTTATTTACATATTTAATTGTAATCAATGTTTTATTAATTGAAATTACAAGACATTAACAAATTTAGAGATATCATTCAAAATATAATCCACGATATCTTTACAATGGGCCCACCACATCCCATTCAAAGTAAGGACTAAGGATCACAATCAAGATGCTAGAAAAAGTCACATAGGCTACACCGTAGAACGTATTTGAAGGAACATAATCGATTTGACCTCTGTGTTTGCCAGAGAGACAACATGCCACACAAAAAATGAATAACCAAATTCCAGCGATGTCATGAAATGGAGCAGCATACATGCGTAGCTTGGTATTGGGATATAAATACGTGAATATCATAGAGGCCAAAATGAATTGAGTACAGAATAGGCCATACATCACCCATGAAATAAGGCCATGGAAATGAATCTCATCATAGGTAATGCTATACTCATGTGTTAATACGCACCAAATGCCCACACTGAATAGGGTAATAGTGACCACATGTAGACCCATGTGAATATATTTCACCACTCTAGTACGCATTCCATCCAAAATGCGATAAATTATTATGGTAAATCCGAGTAGTAAAGTTCCAAGTAAACTCAATAGTCCATGGTATCCACCGGCACAAAAGCGATTATTTAAATGTTTTTCAGGTATAGGTACAAGATTGTTATTTTCATCCCAAATATTGATTTGTACCAATGACGACTGTTCTTTTTCATCTTCGTTAGTTTTCACCCCGGTCTCATTTCCTGCAGCCCTTCCAAAAGATCTGGCACCAGGATTAGTTGGATTGCCAAAATAGTAATATGGAGAATCACAATGTGGTCTATCCATAACCAAAATGCAGAGAGATATGCCACCAACCAAATATGGTACCAGAAGTAATCGGGCAACTATTGTACTGGAGATGGACATATTCAAAGACAAATAATGTAAAAATATATATTTCTATTTTAATTAAATGACAAATGACGGAAAGAGAGGGAGAGTTGAATAAAGTTGTCAATATATTATAGGTTTATTCCTCGATTTTCAAATATAAAACATATTTATACACTTCACCACTACGGTCTGAATGCAAACTACAGCTCGTAGTTTAAATTCGATTATCCTCAAATTTGGTTTAGATTTATATACAGCTCCCATATACATTCCTTCAAATTTTGCGAATAGAGGGTATTTCCAAGTATTCCAAATTTCGTTAGGTTAGGTGGCAGCCCGAAGTATCAGGCTCACTTAGACTATTCAGTCCATTGTGATACCACATTGGTGAACTTCTATTTTATCACTGAGTGCTGCCCGATTCCATGTTAAGCTCAATGATAAGTGACCTCCTTTTTATAGCCGAGTCCTGAGGTGGGATAATCCACCGCTGAAAAACTTTTTGGTGTTCGGTCGAAGCAAGAATCTAACCCACGAACTTGTATATGCAAGGCGGGCATTGCACCGCGGTGGCTCCCAACAAGGTGTTAGTCTATGACTTTTAAAAACCAGGGCGGTGGAATAGACCCAATTTTGCTCAACTACGATTCCTACTCCAACATTTTTCATTATCCTCGACTTCGACTCTGAGTAATGTAATTTAATCCAATTTTTTAGGGTGGAGGGTACCGAAAAATGGACCGATTCAAATTATATGATGCATTTTCAGGAGAAGTAAGAAGTAAATTTCCTGGGTGTTATAAAAAAATTAGCCGATATCAACAAACATCACTTAATTCAATCTGTAGCACCAAAATAAGCCTACGATTTAAATTTTAGCCACATTTAATAAATATAGAGGTTTCAATGCACTCAAGAAATCATTTCATGTAAGGCTATATGGAAATCTGGACCGAAAATATGGCTAATATATTTCTTTAGAAATCCCTTATTCTCGCAAATCGTATGAATATTTCAGAGTGGCAGCAAATGTTAGACATTTTTGCAGAGAGTAGAAAAATGCATGAAAACGAAACTTTGAAGTGAAACTGCGTCAGTAGGTAGCAGTCGTGAGGAAAATTAATCTAATGTCATGCAGTTTTTGTCGACGTTTTTCTCAAATATCATAGAGTTTGCGTCGGCGTCACCCAGTTCTGTTCTCTGTCGAAACTTAAAGAAAAAACAGGTTTTAGAAACTACTTCGTAATAACAAATGTTCTTTTTTATAAATGTTTTCATTCTATTATTACTTTTTTTTTTCCTGGCAGACAATTTGAAATTATAACCCCGATGCCTTTATAACCAATATATCAAAACAGGGCTTCGACCGCAACTCCACTTCCATCAACATTTTACTCCGAGTTTCCCACTCTGACTCCACAGTTCTACTAGAATCCATGAAAAAATTGGCCCATATCGGTTGATAATTTTATATAGCCCACTATATATGAACCAATCACCAAATTTTACTTCTTGAGATTTCTGGAGAATCGGAACCATTTAGTCTTCAGACTTCGATTTCAAGATTTCCACATCGCTTCCTCAGCCCTACTAAAACATATGCAAAAATTGGTCTATATTGGTCTATAATTACGTACAGACCCCATATAAATCAATTCCCAAATTTTACTTCTTGAGCTTCCAGGAGAAAAAATTTTAATCCGCATCTAAAGGGTGATACGGTCAAAATTTGGTCAAGGGAAAACGCGTGTAAATCGGTGAAATCGTTTATTTAAAAAATCAAATTAAATTTCTTTTTCAAGTTCAATTAATATAAAATTCAGGAAAAATATTCAGTTAGGCTTTCGCTTTTCCAAATCCGAATTGCCGGGCCTCACGCTTGACACCTGCCATCAGATTTTGTACAGCCACCTTGTCCACCTTCTTCGCCGCAGAAAGCCTGTTTGCCTTGAACTGCTGTTCGTCCTTAGCAGTTTTTTGGTCTTATTTAGGTTCCGCTTGACAATAGCCCAGTATTTCTCAATTGGGCGGAGCTCTGGCGTGTTGGGAGGGTTTTTGTCCTTAGGAACCACCTGCACGTTGTTGGCGGCGTACCACTCCATGGCCTTTTTACCGTAATGGCAAGATGCCAAATCCGGCCAAAACAGTACGGAATAACCGTGTTTCTTCAGGAAAGGCAGCAGACGTTTATATTTAAATATTTCAGATATTTCTTTGCGAACTTTGACAGTTTTATGTGCTTGAAAATATCTGCAACCTTTCCCCTTCCTTTTGCCGTATAAAACTCCTGTCCCGGAAGCTGCTTGTAGCCGGCTTTGGCGTAGGTTTCGTCGTCCATTACCACGCAGTCAAACTTCGTCAGCATCGTCGTGTACAGCCTCCGGGATCGCGCTTTGGCCGTCGTATTTTGTTTATCATCGCGATTTGGAGTCACTACCTTCTTGTAAGTCGATAGTCCGGTACGGTTGTAGACGATACACCCAGCTTATTTGCGGCATCTCGGAGAGAGAGGTTAGGGTTTCGCTTGAAACTACCTGCAACTCTCTTTGTCGTCTCAGCGGCTTCCGGTTTTCGATTTCCCCCCGATCCAGACTTCCTGGCTTTCGACAAACGTTCCGCAAACACTTTAATTACATTTATAACGGTTGTTTTCGCAACTTTTAGCGATTTTGCCAGCTTTGCGTGCGAGTAGCTCGGATTTTCGCGATGCGCGAGCAAAATTTTGATACGCTGCTCTCCTTGCTTGGACGGCATTTTGACAACTGAAGAGTGAATTCCAAAATCAAAATAGGAGCAACATTCTACACACACACACACACCTTCAAAATGAGGGGTGTTCAGGTTTTTTAAATGCAAAATTGAAAGAAATACGTCAAGTTTATATTGACCAAATTTTGACCGTATCACCCTTTATTAAAATTTGGCTTCATGGAGGAACAAATTTCATTGATCCTGTTGAAATTTGGTACTCTAATTACAGTGGGAAAATTGATTCATATCGGTTCGTAATTATTTATAGACTCGTCCATATAAACAATGAATAACTGAATTGGTTTATTTAGGTATTTAATTTGTTTTTTTTTTATCTAGCATAGACTCCATATGGACTAACTTATAATGTAGAACGCAATGCTAAGAAGATTTGAGATTCCGGCAAGTGTTACTACAATGCAAGTAATTCGATTGTGGATGTCAGTTTTCAGTATAACTTTCTACGCCATTCATGGTGAAAGGTCCTCAAAGATCGACCTGGCCGAACTTACGGCCACATATACTTTTTATTGTCTTCATCTCATTCCTTTACGTTTTCTCCCCCAGTTGATAGCTTTGAATAAAAAATGAATTCTTAAAACAAAATATATCCATTCACTAATAGGATTTAATGAATCTAATTTTTTTGCCTATGATATTATGAACGAACACAATGATGATGAATATGATGGCATGACTTAATGCCAATGAATGTTTGAATTATGACAAAATGCATGTAAGTGGGCTCCTTTTTGCTTTGAATGAATTTTTTATTTGCTATAAAAAAATACTGTATCATTCATTGTTTTTTTACTGACTTTGTGACATGTACAGATGTATGTGAATGGAAATTTCTATTCAAATTGTGTGAGTTTCCATAATTTTTACAGTCATTTGAGAAATTTTCTTAGACTAATCCTATAAATTCTCAGTATACATATATTATTTGAAGAAAAGAAAATCATATTCATCATGAACGAGAAGGTTATGAGCATTTATAAAATAAATTTAATTTTTGAGCATTATTGCCAAAAGCACCATGTGTCTACCTGCTCCCTTTTTGGGTGTTGCAAATATATGCTCTATCTTATAATACCCCGTCCCACAGAGTGATGGAAGATATAACAAATGTTACCAATATGACCATATTTGTAGAAAGCATGAATATAAGTCCGAAAACCTAAATTAAGTAGGAACCTAAAAAGTTATATATGAAAATAGACACAAAGTTTCTATGTTTTTTATATTATGCAAATAAATCCCAATAGTTAAAATGAAAATGAACCTCAATTTACTTTTTCGGATTGTGGTACGTCCTATTGTGGTGGGTCCTATTGTGGTGGGTCCTATTTTCGCTTGGTGGCAACTATAATCAAAAAAAGTTTACTTGTATCCAAAAATTTTGACCTACCCTTAAGGATTTTGGTATTGATTTTGAACCAAGGATGTGGCTTCTTTAAAATAAATAAATTTTTTAGCGACCTGTCTGGCTTTAAATCTAGGACCAATAAAATTAAAATTAGGATACAGATCTCATTTATCAAACTTCCATTCTGTTTTCGCGGTTTATTATTAAGGGTCTCACGCACAAATAAATGCCAGTTTAAAAATCCAAATTATAACGGATACTTCAAAGTAAAAAAATGTTTTCTTAATTCCAAACAAAATTTAAACCAATGACGATAAATCCTCAAAAAAGGTCTTAGCCTATATTTGAAGCGTTTTTATCTTAAATCTAAAGTTTCAATATTTCAGTTATTTTAAGGACAATTTCTTTAAACCAAAAATGTGTTTCTTTACTTTAAGGAAAATTAGCCTTAGTTCAAGGACATGCGACTTTAACGGAGGGATGCAAATTTACAATATTTGTGTCCTAAATTTAATCAAAACATATATTGAAGCAAAGATTATAAACGTTATTTTAATTAAAATTTCATTATTTTAAGGAAATATTTTTAATATTTCGTAAATTTCGCATCCTAAAATTTAAGTTGCGTAATTTTTAATATCACGTAAATCCTTTTTTTCAGTGGATATACGTTTTAATTGATCTTGCAGCTACGCAAGCCGGGGTTTCAGACTTTCCTCTTTGGGAGGAGTCCAATGTGGTCTATCACACGAAGTGATGAATGGTGAGGCTTAAGACTTTCTTATATAGATAGATCCAAACGCGATCTCAAAACGATAAGGGTGGATGGCCCGTAATTAAGGTTTTGTCCTATAGTGAGCTAAAGTGATTCAAGAGGCCGGCCGTAGTTCGGAGATTAAGACTTTCTCCTATGGACTAAGTCCAAATGAGCTAAGGCGATTTCGATTGGAAAAGTCCAAAGTGGGGGCCACCAGGGTGCAATGGTTAGCGTGTCCGCCTTGTATACAAAGCGTCGTGGGTTCAAACTCAGTTTGAACAAACACCAACAAATTTAGGTCAGCAATGCTGGTGACATTTCTGAGTGTTTCAAAGCTTTTTTAAGTGGTTTCACTGCAATGTGGAACGCCGTTTGGACTTGGCTATAAAAAAGAGGTCCCATGTCATGAGCTTAACACAGAATCGGGCGTCGTACGTTTACAGCATAACATACCAAATTTCAACCTCCAAGAGGTTCCTATAGTCATAATATAACCGTTTCTGATGAAATTTGCTCCTTCTGGAGGCTATGAAAATCAAATTTGGGTGTCGGTTTATATGGGGGTTATGATAGTTATGGACCAATACAGATTAAATTTCTTGGTTATTTCAGGTTATAAACTAACGTGACATACCAAATTTCAACCGGTTCGGATGAAATTCGCACTTCCAAGAGTCCACGGAAGTCAAATCTGGGGGTTGATTTATATAGGGGGCTATACCTAAAAGTGGATCGATATGACTGATTTGCAATACCGTTAGACTTACGTCTATAAAAACTACCACTGCCAAGATTCAAGTCAAGAGCTTGTTTCGTTCGGAATATAGCGTGCTTTAAATAGGCAGGCGGTCGGACATCGCTAGATCGATTCAAAATTTCAACATTATCCAGAATATTTATACTCTACCCCATAAAGACTGAGACCAATAATTTGATTTATTACAAATGGAACGATATAGGGTATAAAAATGGATTAAATTACAAAATTCTCTGAGTTTTTTGGCATCGTTTGTATGACGGTGTGTGTAATAGTATAGAATACCTTTAAATCAATGTTCTGCATTTTCCGGTTTGTTTCCATTACAGCACTTACTCATACGAATGACTCCAACTTGCATGAGGCGGGATGGTAGGCCGAGTCAAAAAAGCGAAGCATTACAAAGAATACAAGAATATAGGATATGTGTATTTTACTGCAGTAATATCATAAAATTTGTTTGATGTTTAACAATGTTATAAAAATATATGTGGTACATATAAATAAATATACACATACATACATATGCTTGAATCACATATAAATCCGTTGCTAAATCCTTCTTCGTTTTGTACAATATGTTCATCTCTCTATGTAGATAGAAGAACACATGCATACTTTTCAAAATCCTAAGTAACATCATTTCTGAAGTTGATTCGTAGAGATGGTACCATCTGATAATGCATGTTTTATATGACTCATAGATACAACCATGCATACAACCATATACCCAAAGGAATATATAGCCATTTACTAACACACATAAATAAGTTCACAGAAACTCATTTTCAAAATTCCAAGATGAAAGCTAGGACATAGTATAATCCACATTGAGATTTACACTCAAAAAAAATATTCTTTATTTCAAAAGTGATGAATCTGTCGTACTGTGAAATAAGCCAATATCAGTCACCTACTTCGGTTTCATTCTACCTTCGGGATCCAACGATGTTCACACTTCCGTCTGATTGTTGAAGTCACCCAGATCTCGAGCCTCCTTGAAGAGCAGGTTTCATCCGATCCAGTTGAATTTTGGTAAGCGATGTCAGTTGGTGCCCTTAAATAATTTTTTTAAACCTTCAATGTTCCATTTTTGTTAGCTGATTAAATCTTCAATGTTAACGACACAAAAGCAAGAAAACTAATCAAGAAAAATTTATACGGCAAAATGCAATATATGCTGCAAAGGCTCTTGAACAGGTAAGTCATTAGAATTATAGCCCTTGTATTGACTCATTCGAATTATCCATTTCGTTCAAAAGCCATATGTTGTATAAATCTATAGATTTTCGATTCTCACCCTCTAGAAATTAAACAAAATCTTACAAATTGCAAATTTAACTTCGGAAACCATAACATTTGAATCGAATGTCTTGAGTGGTATGTTCCATTAAATTAACTTGAAATTTTTATATATTGAATTTATGGCCTCGAATATCCATAACAATGTGCCTACGTACCTAATATTTACTACAGGCTCCATATTTATTTCCATCATTTTTTTTTTAATCTGCAGCAGAAGTCTTAATAAATTTAGAATTAAGACATCATAAAATCCAAAATCCGCTAGACTTTAGCTTTTACTTGCTTGTTCTGCTGACAACAACAAGGGGCAGGGTGCGTATGGGAAATGGTTTCTACTTGAAGTTTAGTAGCACATACGCCACCATGGTCAATAGTTTGTTAAGCACCCACCGTTGACAGTCGTGCCATAAATAATATACCAAAATTCGAAGAAAATTTTACCAAAAGTGTACCAAATTAAAAAAAATCTTAATTCAAAGCTTTTCATAAAAATTTTTCTATAGAAAATGTTGTCAACATTTTATTTTTATAAAAAATTTTGCCAAAATTTCATTTCTATAGAAAATTTTGTGAAAATTTTATTTCTATAGAAAATTTTGTAAAAATTTTATTCTATACAAAATTTTGCCGAAATTTTATTTCTTTAGAAAATTTTCTCAAAATTTTATTTCTATAGAAAGTTGTCTCAAAATTTGATTTCTATAGAAACTTTGTTAAAATTTGATTTCTATAGACAATTTTGTGAAAATTTTATTTTTATAGAAAATTCATCTTATTTTTATAGAAAATGTTGTCAACATTTTATTTTTATATAAAATTTTGCCAAAATTTTATTTCTATAGAAAATTTTGTCAACATTTTATTTCTATAGAAAATTTTGTAAAAAAATTATTTATATAGAAAATTTTGTGAAAATTTTACTTCTATAGAAAATTTTGTAAAAATTTTATACTATACAAAATTTTGTCAAAATTTTATTTCTATAGAACATTTTGTTAAAATTTCATTTCTATAGAAAATTTTGTCAAAATTTTATTTCTATAGAAAATTTTGTCAAAATTTTATTTCCTTAGAAATTTTTGTCAAAATTTTATTTCCATAGAATTTTTTTTTTTAAATTTTATTTCCATAGAAGATTTTGTGAAAATATTATTTCTATAGAAAATTTTGCGAAAATTTTATTTCTATAGAAAATTTTGCAAAGATTTTATTCTATAGAAAATTTTGTTAAAATTGTATTTCTATAGAAAATTTTGTCAACATTTTATTTTTATATAGAATTATTTATATTTTTTATATTATTTGTATCTCTTAGTTGGAGAGGGATATTTTGTAAAATCTACCAAATCTACCAGGGTGCGTATGGGAAATGGTTTCTACTTGAAGTTTAGTAGCACATACGTCACCATGGTCAATAGTTTGTTAAGCACCCACCGTTGACAGTCGTGCCCTAAATATCTACCAAAATTCGAAGAAAATTTTACCAAAAGTCTACCAAATTAAAAAAAATCTTAATTTAAAGCTTTTCAAAAAATTTTTCTCAAAATTTTATTTCTACAGAAATTTTGGTCAAAATTTTATTTTTATAGAAAATTTTGCCAAAATTGTATTTCTATAGAAAATTTTGTCAAAATTTAATTTATATAGAAAGTTTTCTCAAATTTTTATTTCTAAAGAAAGTTGTCTCAAAATTTGATTTCTATAGAAAATTTTGTGAAAATTTTATTTCTATAGAAAATTTTGTGATTTTTTTTTATAGAAAATTCTGTCAACATTTTATTTCTGTAGAAAATGTTGTCAACATTTTATTTTTATAGAAAATTTTGCCAACATTTTATTTCTGTAGAAAATTTTGTCAACATTTTATTTCTATAGGAAATTTTGTAAAAAATTTATTTCTATAGAAAATTTTACTTCTATAGAAAATTTTGTAAAAATTTTATACTATACAAAATTTTGTCAAAATTTTATTTCTCTAGAAAATTTTGTCAAAATTTCATTTCTATAGAAAATTTTGTCAAAATTTTATTTCCATAGAAATTTTTGTCAAAATTTTATTTCCATAGAAGACTTTGTGAAAATATTATTTCCATAGAAAATTTTGTGAAACTTTTATTTCTATAGAAAATTTTGTAAAGATTTTATTTTATAGAAACTTTTTTTAATTTTATTTCTATAGAAAATTTTGTCAACATTTTATTTCTATAGACAAGTTTGTCAAATTTGTATTTCTATCGAAAATTTTGTCACAATTATATTTCTATAGAAAATTTTATTTTTTATTTCTCTAAAAAATTTTGTCAGAATTTTATTTCCATCAAAAATTTGGTCACAATTTTATTTCTATAAAAAATTTTGTCAAATATTTATTTCTCTAGAAAATTTTATCAACATTTTATTTCTATAGAAAATTTCGTCAAAATTTTAGTTCTATAGAAAATTTTGTCAAAATTTTATTTATATTAAAAATTTTGTTAAAATTCAATTTCTATAGAAAATGTCGCCAACATTTTATTTCTATAGAAAATTTTTTCAACATTTTATTTCTATAGAAAAGTTTGCCCCGACTCCGGATGAAAAGTGCTGGAGTCAGAGACGGAATCGATCAAAATTGACTAGACTCCACAGCCCTGGGAGAACCTCTGGAGAAGAGTAGCACGACAGTCAGAAGGGCTGAGGAAATCATGGCCTGATACCAAGAGTCGAGGACGCATTTTTTCCGAATAGAGAAATCGGACGTATTTTGAGTAGGCCTTGGAGTTTTACAACTATCACCTCCCTCCTTCCATGATATATATAGTGCATTATATTGGAGAAGATATGATTGAGGACATGGTATAGCTTGCAAACAGGAAATGGTAACAAAACAAGCAATTTCGAAAATAATAAAAAAAGAAAAATAATACTATAATCGACCACCCAAAAATTCAATTTCAATTCGTTGAAAAAGTTAAACAAATTCATATCTCTTCATCCAATCTATCTTGCATTACTTACGAAAATGACTATAAATTTTTCTTTTTTACAGTGTCCACACACATACATATACATATATCATAGGAAAAGAGCACTGGTATTATGAGATAATTCAATGCTTTCATATCCTCTATCACAACTTTAGGAGTGCTAAGAAAGCATAAAGCACACACATTGACAAAAGACTACAATTGGGAAAAAATTGAAACAAATTTGTTGAAAAATCAAGTTATTGAAGAGTTCATATATTTTCCGTTAATATAATTTTGAGTTATGACAAAAGCATTGAATAACTCCATTTGATGACTGATATGAATCAAAGTTTGTGTGTAATACATCCTATATCCTTGACAGTAAGTAATATTTTGTTATAGCATTTTTATGAAAACTTAGGAGGAGAAGGAATACAATATTATGATTGATTATTGTGGCTCTATATTGTTGTCGATACTTTCGTTTAAGGGTTTGTGAGTAATATTTTAAATTTTATATACACATCATTCAATAATAACAATTATGTATTGCTATTTCACTTTATAATAAAATGAATTCATATTTTGATTTAAGGAAAAGCAAATATATGTAAAGATAGTATGTCTTCGGACAGCCGGAATATGTCATAGCCTGCAATATTCTGTGGGCGTAAAATTAGATAAGATTTATAAACTTTCGTATCTGTGTCCCCTTTCTGTAGCGTTTATTAAAGGATAGAGGATTTACAAACTTTTTTTATATCCACCACCATAGAATGGTGTCGGGGGTATAATAAGTTTGTCATTCCGTTTGTAATACATCGAAATATCGATTTTCGACTATATAAAGTATATATATTCTTGATCAGGAAGAAATTCTAGGACGATATAAGCATCTCTGTCCGTCTGTCTGTCTGTTGTAATCACGCAACAGCCTTCAATAAAGGCGCTATCGTCCTGAGATTTGGTACAGATTCGTCTTTTGCTTGCAGGCAGGTCAAGTTCGAAGATGGGTTATATCGGTGCAAGTTTTGATATAGTCCCCATATAAACCGACCTCCCGATTTGGGGTCTTGGGATTAAAAAAACTGTAGTTTTTATCCAATTTGCCTGAAATTGGAAATCTAGAAGTATTTTGGGACCATCAAAAAGTGTACCGAAAATGGTGCCTATAGGTCCATGTTTTGGTATAGGCCCCATATGGACCGATTTCCCGATTTTGCTTCTTGGGCGTCTAGAAAGGGGATTTTCTATCCGATTTGGCTGATATTGGAAATCTTGAGGTATTCTAGGACCATAAAGAGGTGGCCGAAAATGGGTTGTATCGGTCCATGTTTTGATATAGTCACCATATAGACCGATCTCCCGATTTTACTTCTTGGGCTTCTAGAATCCGTAGTTTTTATCCACTTTGCCTGAAATTTGAAATTTAGAGGTATTCTAGGACCATAAAGATGTGTGCCGAATATAGACCGATCTCCCGATTTTATTTCTTGGTCTTCTAGCATCCGTAATTTTTACCCAATTTGCCTCAAATTGAAAATCTAGAGGTATTCTAGGACCTTAAGGAGGTGTGCCGGAAATGGTGAGTATCGGTCCATGTTTTGATATAGCCCCCATATAGACCGATCTACCGATTTTACTTCTTGGTCTTCTAGAATCCGTAGTTTTCATCCAAATTGCCTGAAATTTGAAATCTAGAGGTATTCTAGAACCATAAAGACGTGTGTCGAAAATGGTGAGTACCGGTTCATGTTTTGATATAGCCCCCATATAGACCGATCTCCCGATTTTGTTTCTTGGGCTTCTAGAATCCGTAGTTTTTACCCAATTTGACCGAAATTGGAAATCTAAAGGTATTCTGGGAAAATAAAGAGATGCGCCGAAAATGGTGATTATCGGACCATGCTTTGATATAGCCCCCATATAAACCGATCTCCCGATGTTACTTCTTGGTCCTCTAGAATCCGTAGTTTTTACCCAATTTTCCTGAAATTTTTAAATCTAAAGGTATTCTAGGAAAATAAAGATATGTGCCGAAAATTGTGATTATCGGACCATGTTTCGATATAGCCCTCATATAGATCGATCTCAAGATTTATTTCTTGGGCTTCTAGAATCCGTAGTTTTCATCCAATTTGCCTGAAATTGGAAATCTAGAGGTATTCTAGGACCATAAAGGGGTGTGCCGAATATATTGAGTATCGGTACAGTTTTTGATTTAGCCACCTTATAAACCGGCCCTCCGATTTGGGGTCTAGATTCTAGAACCACAATTAAATGTGCTGAATACTGTGTGTATCCTTCCATACTTTGGTATAGCCCCCGTTACACCGAACTTCCGATTTAACTCCTAGGGTTTCTAGAAATTTTAGTTTTTATCTAAAATACCAGTATATTTTCAATTTGTGGCAAATAATTGAAAATATACTGGTATTTTAGACCCATAACAAAGTATATATGATTTAGTTTTATCTTTCCATTTTGTAAGGCCTTCATATAGACCGATTTCACATATTGGGGGTATAGAAGGCGCACTGATCATGAAAATTGCTTGAAACTGAATGCAAAATTTCCAGATTTTACTTCTCGTAGTCATTTAAATAATTGGGATGAAAATCCACAGATTAAAGATTTCAAGTCAAGGCGTTATTCCATCATTTTCTTGCGCACATACAAGAAATGTTTATGATTCCTCTAAAACTCAAACAAAAAGTGGTTCTTATAAATTCAGAATCTGATGTAGTATTCATAGGTAAAATCTTTCCATTTATCTGTGGGAAGCGTACTGGTTGAACTGATCTGCTTGGGAAAATATCTGTCATCAAACCCCCTGACATTTTTAAAGGAAACTATTATATTTGATTCATGGTGGTGGGTATTTAAGATTCGGCTCGGCCGAACTTAACATATACTTGTTTTTTGTAATACAACAAAATGCTTATCCACTCTTGGACATGGTGAAGTACTGAGTCGATCCGATTTTGTCGAAATTAAAAAAAAAAAAAATCCATAGTTGTATATAGCCCGAACCATATATTTGACGTATTGAGCAAAACTTCTATATACGTTTTCAGTATATGGTCTCTAGCTACCATGTTTGTTTGTAATTTTTTAAGAGCTATAAAAAATTGTTAAAAAAATAATAATAATAATAACAACTCTATTGTTACGCGCCCTGTGTGGCATGTCGCAACATGTTGTTCAAGACATATGTCATGCATGTCAAGCTCTTGCAGTTTGGGCGAAAAAAAGTTACATGTCAAAAAGTTGGATTTCTGGCTGACATTCACTTCAAAATAGATAATTTTGATTGTTTACGTACCCATACAGCCAACAATGAGCTTATGCGAACACAGGAAGCGCACGATTAACTTCCTAAATTTTATTGTTTATGTCTTAAGTAGAACTTTGTACGCAGTGCATAGGTACATAAGATTCGGCCTGACTTGACTTTGACCAGAAATACTTTAAGATTTCTAATTTCAGGCAAATCGATGAAAAATTATGGAGTCAGAGAAGGAATCGATCAAAATTGACTAGACTCCACAGCCCTGGGAGAGTAGCACTTCAGTCAGGAGGACCGAGGAAATCATGGCCTGATACCAAGAGTTGAGGGCGTATTTGTTCCGAATAGAGAAATCGGACGATGTATTTTGAGTACGATGCGGCCTTGGAGCTTTACAAATATCGTTCTATATGGGGGCTAGATCATCCATTTATGGACATAAAACGCACATAAATGTTTTATATAAAACAAATCGCATAAAAATTGCTCGGTCTAGATGGTCAATAAACCACATCGATTTATATAGCGGCTATATGTAAACCAGGACCGATTTGGAACATCTTCAAACGTTACTAACCAAAATCGAATTTCTAACCCCAATAGACATTGGAGAAATTCTATTATAACATACAACCATTAAATTATTCTTCCTTTGCTAAATCCAAAAACTAATTTTACGCCAACATACATTTGAATTTTATCACATTTACGAATTAACCTTGAAATCTAAAACAAGACAATGGTTTTCTTTTTTATTCGTATTTCTATTTTTAGTAAAACATATCTGGGTCAAATTGAAATAAACTTGAAAAACAAAAATAACCTAGTTTGAGAAAGAAAAACAACAGAATTTTGAATATCTACACTTAATAGAATAATATTTTCTGTAAGACTTCGTTATTGAACGTTGTTATAAAACAGAAATCATCCAATGGTATATGACGGTAACGTAAAATGCAAAGTAGTGTAAAATAGGAAAGGAGAAATAAAAAGGAATTTCCTTTTTATTTCTCTTTTTTTTTAAGAAAAAAAAATCATGTGAGTAGGTGGCCCAATAATTAATTTGGGACATTAATAACAACGCTAATTTATCTCTTCAAGCTCAATCATCATTCATTCAAATTTTTTGTGTCAAAAATATAAATTCATTCTACTATAACAATATTCAAATATTTGTTAAAAATTATTTAAAAATACTAGTAATACAAAAATGTGGATAAGATTGTGGGGTGATGCATTAAGAGCTAAAGAAAAATAAAAAAACAGACACATAAATTTCAGAAAAAAGCATGAAATTTGAATCGATAGTACGATCAATGTAATTGAATGTTTGAAGATTATTTCATGCAAATGAGGCTCAAATAGTTTATCCGCTTAATACAATTGTGACATACTGTTTCCAACATTTTTACTGGTATATCATGAACAAATTTGACTGTTGTCTCTTTAACGCTACAGTGGACTTGCCTGTCAAAACATAAGCTTTGAAATAGCCCTACAAAACATAATCTAAAGGCATTGTTAAATCGCACGACGCGGAACGTGAAATAAAATATTTACCGAATTCGCCTTTAAATAAATCCATTGTTACGTGTGCTGTGTGGTATATGGAACCGTCCCGTAGAAAGTCAAGATCCTGCATTTTGAACAAAAAAAATCTAAAAAAAATCTCATAGTAGAGCTTACGATTCGCATCATCTTTAAGAAGCACACAAACCGTACTCTGACTGATGTTCACTCCGGTTTTACTTATTCACATACTCGTTAAGCCAAAAATTAGCTTCGTTAAATTTTCGATAAAAAAAGTGGATCTTCGGATTCACTAAAAATTCTGCATTGCGGTATTTCGGTCGACTTCAATTCTTGCACCAGCAGTACTTCGAAAGGCTTCTCACGTAAAACGTTGTACTAGAGGTCCAATTGCTGCAATTGACGAAATTAACAATGGCCGATACAGCTGCGCAGTATCTGCACTCTTACAGATTTACAAGAATGTAAATCTGTTGAAAAAGGTGAAATAACCCGATTAGCCACTTTTAACCAAATAGGTAAATGATATATGGGAGTTTTGTCAAAACCTGAAACAATTTTGACCAAATTTGGCAAATATTAAAATGTTCAATGTACTCTCTGTGCAAAATTTCAAGTTAATCGGTGCGAAATTTTGAACTACGGTTGTCATATATTGTTTATCCATTTCCCGAAATTGCATATCGAGCGAAGATATATATGAAGGCTATATCTAAATCCGAACCGATTTCAACCAAATTCAGCATGTCTATTGAGAATATCAATTTTACTCCCTGTGCAAAATTTCACGTAAATCGGAGATAAGCTATGGCCTTTGGTGTAACTTGATGGGAAATCGGGCGAAAGATATGCCCAGTACGAGTATGCCCAGTACGAGTATGTACTGGGCATATCTTTCGCCCGATTTCCCATCAAGTTACACCAAAGGCCATAGCTTCTCTCCGATTTACGTGAAATTTTGCACAGGGGTCAGTATGCCCAGTACGAGTATGTAAAGCAAATACTTTTGCCAAATTTGAAGTCGATTGGACAAAAACTGCTACCTAGACTTTGATCACAAAAATGTGTTCACATACAGACGGACATGGCTAAATCGACTCAGAGGCCGGCCCTGAGCATTATTGCCGAAGACAACATGTCTATCTCTTTTCTTTCAGGGTGTTGCAAATATATGAACTAACCTATAATACCTCTTCCACAGTGTAGCGCAGGGTAAAAAAAAATTCGACAGCATTTTCTATAGAAATAAAATTTTGACAAAATTTTGGATAGAAATAAAATGTTGACAAAATTTTCTATATATTCAATATCTTTACAAAATTTAATTTTCGAGTTGATCCATTTTGGTCAGAGTCCATTGGGAGTAAGTTCTCCCTTTTTAAAGAAGTAGTAACATTTCCTTCACGGTGCAAGCTAAAGGGTGATACGGTCAAAATTTGGTCAAGGGAAAACGCGTGTAAATCGGTGAAATCGTTTATTTAAAAAATCAAATTAAATTTCTTTTTCAAGTTCAATTAGCATAAAATTCAGGAAAAATATTCAGTTAGGCTTTCGCTTTTCCAAATCCGAATTGCCGGGCCTCACGCTTGACACCTGCAATCAGATTTTGTACAGCCACCTTGTCCACCTTCTTCGCCGCAGAAAGCCAGTTTGCCTTGAACTGCTGCTCGTCCTTAGCAGTTTTTTTGGTCTTCTTTAGGTTCCGCTTGACAATAGCCCAGTATTTCTCAATTGGGCGGAGCTCTGGCGTGTTGGGAGGGTTCTAGTCCTTGGGAACCACCTGCACGTTGTTGGCGGCGTACCACTCCATGGCCTTTTTACCGTAATGGCAAGATACCAAATCCGGCCAAAACAGTACGGAACAACCGTGTTTCTTCAGGAAAGGCAACAAACGTTTATTCAAACACTCTTTCACGTAAATTTCTTGGTTGACAGTCCCGGAAGCTATGAAAATGCTGCTTTTCAAGCCACAGGTACAGATGGCTTGCCAAACCAGATATTTCTTTGCGAACTTTGACAGTTTTATGTGCTTGAAAATATCTGCTACCTTTCCCCTTCCTTTTGCCGTATAAAACTCCTGTCCCGGAAGCTGCTTGTAGTCGGCTTTGACGTAGGTTTCGTCGTCCATTACCACGCAGTCAAACTTCGTCAGCATCGTCGTGTACAGCCTCCGGGATCGCGCTTTGGCCGTCGTATTTTGTTTATCATCGCGATTTGGAGTCACTACCTTCTTGTAAGTCGATAGTCCGGCTCGTTTTTTGGCTCGATGCACGGTTGTAGACGATGCACCCAGCTTATTTGCGGCATCTCGGAGAGGGTTTCGCTTGAAACTACCGGCAAATCTCTTTATCGTCTCAGCGGCTTCCGGTTTTCGATTTCCCCCCGATCCAGACTTCCTGGCTATCGACAAAAGTTCCGCAAACACTTTAATTACATTTGTAACGGTTGGTTTGGAAACTTTTAGCGATTTTGCCAGCTTTGCGTGCGAGTAGCTCGGATTTTCGCGATGCGCGATCAAAATTTTGATACGCTGCTCTTCTTGCTTGGACGGCATTTTGACAACTGAAGAGTGAATTCCAAAATCAAAATAGGAGCAACATTCTACACACACACACACCTTCAAAATGAGGGGTGTTCAGGTTTTTTAAATGCAAAATTGAAAGAAATACGTCAAGTTTATATTGACCAAATTTTGACCGTATCACCCTTTACAACTTTAAAATATTTAAAATTCCACTCATTTACTATTCAAGGGACATGTATACACCACAAGGATTCTATTATATTATTTTTGGCACGGGCAGAGATGTTCCGAGTGGCAATATTTTTGGTTTTCTACTGTCAAAAAGTTGTAAAAGTCCAAAACGTCATTTACCTATATAACACTTAAAAAACGTAGTAAATGTCAAAAATACTTACAGAATCCTTATATTTGTTTTCAAAAACTATTTTAATAAAAACTTCATATTGAAGTATTTCAGATTATTTTTAAAATATTTTCAATTTTTTACTCAAAAGCAATTTGCATAATTTGCTGGCATATTGAAAACGTTTGAATTTCTTTTTCAACCAACTTTTGCATTTTTAGAAAATCTAGTCAATTCGATGTTCCGAATTTGAAAGTCTGAAAAGTTGAGTTTTGCTAAAGGTTTTCAAAATTTCATAGTCAAAATTCCCCCTTTGTATGTTTTTTTATAATCACTTATTCCGTTCTATTACATATTAAATAAATTGCAAATCTACTTATGATATAACAGGTTGGCTGATAAGTCCCCAGTCTAACAAAGAAAATCACATTTTTTTGTCAAAATTCGTTTTTATTATTCAACATAGTTCCCTTCAAGAGCGACACAACGATTATAACGACCTTCCGATTTTTTTATACAATTTTGGTAGTACTCCTTCGGTTTTGCCTCAAAATAGGCCTCAGTTTCGGCGATCACCTCTTCATTGCAGCCAAATTTTTTCCCTGCGAGCATCCTTTTGAGGTCTGAGAACAAGAAAAAGTCGCTGGGGGCCAGATGGAGAATACGGTGGGTGGGGAAGCAATTCGAAGCCCAATTCATGAATTTTTGCCATCGTTCTCAATGACTTGTGGCACGGTGCGTTGTCTTGGTGGAACAACACTTTTTTCTTCTTCATATGTGGCCGTTTTCCCGCGATTTCGACCTTAAAACGCTCCAATAACGCCATATAATAGTCACTGTTGATGGTTTTTCCCTTCTCAAGATAAGAATTATTCCATGCGCATCCCAAAAAGCAGAGGCCATTACTTTGCCAGCGGACTTTTTAGTCTTTAGACGCTTCGGAGACGATTCACCGGTCGCTGTCCACTCAGCCGACTGTCGATTGGACTCAGGAGGGTAGTGATGGAGCCATGTTTCATCCATTGTCACATATCGACGGAAAAACTCGGGTATGTTACGAGTTAACAGCTGCAAGCAACGTTCAGAATCATCAACACGTTGTTGTTTTTGGTCAAATGTGAGCTCACGCGGCACCCATTTTGCACAGAGCTTCCGCATATCCAAATATTGATGAATGATATGACCAACACGTTCCTTTGATATCTTTAAGGCCTATGCTATCTCGATCAACTTCATTTTACGGTCATTATAAACATTTTGTGGATTTTTTGATGTTTTCGTCGGTAACCACCTCTTTCGGGCGTCCACTGCGTTCACCGTCCTCCGTGCTCATTTCACCATGCTTGAATTTTACATACCAATCAATTATTGTTGATTTCCCTGGGGCAGAGTCCGGAAACTCATTATCAAGCCAAGTTTTTGCTTCCACCGTATTTTTTCCCTTCAGAAAACAGTATTTTATCAAATCACGAAATTCCTTTTTTTTCCAATTTTTCACAATAACAAAAGTTGCTTCACAAAAGACGCTCTATCTCACAACCTAATTGACTTATAGACGTCAAATTTTGACACGAATCATTTGAAGGTTGGTACTATATAAAAATAATATTCATTTAATACTAGAGACGCCATCTATATGTCAGACCGGAGACTTATCAGCCAACCTGTTATATTATTGTTTAAGATTTTACTTACGTTCTGTTGCTTTTGATCTTCTAGTGAGTGAGTGAGTGTGTGTGTATGCGTGTATAAGTATTTATGTTTCCTTGGATTGCTAACTGGCCGCCACAGTCGCATTACACCACGTACTAAAATAAACTTACAATATGTAATTTGATGATAAACTTTGCATGTCCTTTGCATTGCGGGTCGGGGATAGAACAACAAGAACTAATACTAAGGATATGGCCATGACGACAAGGAGTTCTCGTATACTCATAAGTGATGTTAAATACAGTCTACAATGACGCCAAATACTAAAGGAAAGACTAGACAAAAGGCAAAAGAAGCAAGAAAAACAAAACGAAAAAAAAAACATGTTCAGTCAAATGAAAAGAACAACTTTACTTACATGACACACTATGCTCATAAAGTTTCAAATGTACATCTAAGAACATTGGTTATAGAATTCAGGAGCGTGTTCTTGAGGCTGTGCAAGTTAGGATAGGTGTTTAGTTTGGCGACGACAAAGCACGTATACTTTTCGCAATGCATTAGAGTCCTTACCGTTAAAACCGAAAAGTAACGTCAATCTCATTAGAACTAAGCTATCTTCCAAATGCTGCGGCAATCCATTTGACAATCAATTGGGTACTTATAAATGTCCATCGTTAAATAGATGCCCAATTTTGCTTATTTTTATACGTTTCTCACTCGGGTGATATTACACTATATTTTCAAATAAACAATCTCTCTATTTGAAACTCTCTCTAGGTATCCCTAGGTACCTAGAATTAACTACATACCTGACCAAATTTGAACCGTAGACAAAGTCGTGATGTTACATATGACAACTCATTATGAGGGAGATTTTGTTTTAAACCACTTTATATACAATCTGTTCATTTAAGAACAAGCTTATGTACCCTTAAGAAGCTTATGTACCCTCCACCATGGATTGCGTAGAAACTTCTACTGAAGCCGATGGCAAGGTATCCTAAAACTTCCTAACACCGTAATATATACCACATAGTCCATACGTGGTATATATTAAACTAAAAAAAGGCAAAATAACAAAATAAAATTTTGACAACATTTTCTATAGAAGTAAAATTTTGACAAAAATTTCTATAGAAATAAAATTTTGACAAAATTTTCTATAGAAACAAAATTTTGTCAAAATTTTCTATAGAAATAAAATTTTGACAAAAGTTTCTATAGAAATAAAATTTTGACAAAATTTGCTATAAAATAACATTTTGACAATGTTTTCTATAAAAATAAAATCTTGGTAGATTATTTTTGGCTCGAGTGGCAACCATGATTATAAACCGATATGGACCAATTTTTGTGTGATTGGGGATCGGCTATATATAACAATATACCAATATGGACCAATTTCGGCATGGTTATTAGCAGGCTTATACTAACACCACGTTGCAAATTTCAACCGGATCGCATGAATTTTGCTCCTCCAAGAGGCTCCGGAGATCAAATCTGGGGAACGGTTTATATGGGGGCTCCATATATAATTATGGACCGATAGGGACCAATTCTTTCGTGTTTGTTAGAGACCACATTCTAACACCATGTTCCAAATTTCAACCGGATTGGATGAATTGTGCTCCTCCAAGAGGCTCCGCAAGCCAAATCGGCGGATCGGTTTATATGGGGGCTATATATAATTATGGACCGATGTGGACCAATTTTTGCATGGTTGTTAGAGACCATATACTAACACCATGTACCAAATTTCAGCCGGATCGGATGAAATTTGCTTCTCTTAGAGCAATCGCCAGCCAAATTTGGGGGTCCGTTTATATGGGGGCTATACGTAAAAGTGGACCGATATGGCCCATTTGCAATACCGTCCGACCTACATTAATAACAACTACTTGTGCCAAGTTTCAAGTCGATAGCTTGTTTCATTCGGAAGTTAGCGTGATTTCAACAGACGGACGGACGGACGGACGGACATGCTCAGATCGACTCAGAATTTCACCACGACTCAGAATATATATACTTTATGGGGTCTTAGAGCAATATTTCGATGTGTTACAAACGGAATGACAAAGTTAATATACCCCCATCCTATGGTGGAGGGTATAACAATAGGTAAATAATTATTTACAAAATAACAGAGTTTGTTGAATACCAATGTAAACAACAACAAAATTACAGTATATACATATGTTGATTAATGAACTTCTTATTTAGTTTTAAAATATCTCAGTAGTTACTTTTAGGCTCTAAAGGGGAGATGTGATGTCGTTTTAGCCTTCTGGTTTTGAATGTGTCATCCAGTAAACAAATAGCCGATGGTTTTCAGAAACACTTCTGATTTCTACCTTAACAGTTGGAATTTTAAGATCATCATGGATAGTTTTGTTGGAAATGTACCATGGAGCATTAAGTATTACCCAGCAAAAAAGCTTCGCCCAAAAAGTACTGAAAATTTTCTTTTTGGATACGGAAGCGAAGAAGCGATGAATTTAACATGGGCTTGTCATAGGAAGGATGTTTACTATTTCAACAGCCGTTGCACTGAATTCGCATCCCTTCTTAAGGTGTGATTAAAATTCAGTGTTTTGTATGTAAATAAAAAAAAAAAAATATTGTGATATTTTGCCAAATAAATTATTTTTAAAATTTTTTATGATTTTTAATGCATTTTAACGCTTGTGTGAAACTTTTGTCATCAAATATTTTCAAAATTTTGCAATTTTTCCAGAATAGATTTATCATTTTTGTCGACAAAATTTGAATAAATTCTACCATTTCGTTAATTCTTACTATGTTTTTAACCTATTTAATAGAAAAAAGTTGAAGTTACGCATTAAAATATGAAAAAATCGAGTTATAAAAAATTGAATTAAAAGAACTTCCGGTCAAGTTAAAATGAAGAACACCCTTGGGAGAAAATTTTTGGAAGTGCTTTTAAAGTCGTGCCTTCAGAAGAACTCCCAAATTTTTTTGCTGGGTATTCGTAGAGTTTTTGACTGGTATCTCTGCAATATTTCCAGACTAGAATTACTTGCTGTACCCCACAGTTGTATTCCATATGTCCAAGGAGGTTTCAGGATTACCTTATATAAAAGTAGCTTGTTTTCAACTCTTAGTTAGGATTTCAGTCTTATTAGAGTTGTTTCGTTTTATGCTAAAGTGTTTTTGTTTTCATTTTTAATATGTGTTTTCCATGTAAATCTTCTGTCATTATGAAGTCCGAGATAGTCACATCGGGACAATCTTTTCTTTTTAGAGAAAATGAAACGTGCGTCGACTTAGAGGCATTAATGTTGATTTTCCAATTTTTCATCCAAGTTTCAACTGAATGTAACTGGGCTTCTACTAGTTGCGAAGCTTTAATTTAACATTTACTGGATGCTAGTACTGCAGTATCATCCGAATAGGTAGCAACGAACACTTCATTGGAAACTGGCATATCCGAAGTAAATATTGTGTAAAGCACTGGACCGAGAACACTATCCTGTGGGACATTTCAGAGTGGTCAGTGTTTACTTTTACGTAAAATTGGCATTTTGTTAAATACGATATTAGGACAAGGTATATATGTGTGGGTAGTATTTGTTTTCCGTCGAACGCATGTTGTACGTCTAAAAAGACTCATCCCCAGGGCATTAGCTGATTTAAATTTTATATCTAGAGGTGCTTTAGAAATGTAAAAATTGTTGTCCAAATCGGTATACGGGAAGATAACGCTTAGGTTAGGTTAGGTATAGTGACAGCTCCTTATTTCAGGCTCACTTAGACTATTCTGTCCATTATGATATCATAGTGCTGATCTTCTCTCTTATCACTGAGTGACAAGGGACCTCCTGTTTATATAGAGAAGCTTTGAAACACTGAGAAATAACACCAGCATTACTGAGGTGGGATAATCAACCGCTGTTTGTTTTTTTTTTTTATTATTTGGTCGAAACTGGGTTTGAACCCACAACCCTGTGTATGCAAGGATGGCTCCTTTGATATAGCTACCAAAGAATTTAAAAAAAAATTGTCTACAAAGTGGTGAAATTTCTAATACTCGTACAGTCGTCTTCGCCCGACTTTAGACTTTCCTTACTTGTTATCAGAAAAAAAAAAATCTGTGTACTTTCCTTTAATAAGCTTAACTCTAACTATAATAATCTATGTTAAACCCTTTAATATGACAAATATTTACATTATCCAAATCAATTCCCTCTTGCACTACGCCATTGCAATATCTTGCAATGCATTTTTATAGATTTGTGCTTCATCATCCATAAAGTTTAGGTAAACAACACATACCAAGTAAATTGTAACCTAACCTCTTTTTAGAACATCTTTGCAGCCAACCGAACAAGCATTCATCCGTACTTGATTACTATGATTATTTTTAGTTTCCATGCAATACCAGCCAACAATACCGCCTTTGTGAAGACACACCACACATATACAATGACTATTGCCTCACATCCTGTGCAAATAAATATGGTCTTGTAAATTTCGTCCGTTTATTCCTTGGCAAATATCTTTGGAGAACAACACTGAAAGTTTGTACAACAACTTATTCAGAGTTCAATCGAAAAGTCACCCACATATTTTATGTTAAGATGGATTTATGTGTGTACCATACAAACATACATAACAATAGCCAAGAAGAATTGCCATTTTAATAATAAATAGTAAAAAAAAACGGGATAAACAAGAACTCAATTATGATGGAATTTTACTCAGGGGAAACCTTTTCAGTGATCAAGAAATAAAATTCGTAAATAAGTAGTTATGGTGATACAAATATTATACAACATGCTAGAGGTAGTGGCTAAGAGTGGTGTTGTCAGAGAGCAAGCGGCTGCGTTGGGCAGATCTGACATCATTTTGAAGATTCTACTGAGCTTGTGCTGAAGTGAACTGAATATTTTACACTCTAAAAAAGTGATCTTATTTCTATTCAAAGCTAAAAAGCGTTCAAAATGAGGAGATGTCGTTAACACATTTTTATGCCCACGACCATAGAATGCTCATTCCGCTTGTAACACATCGAAATATCGATTTCCGACTATATACATTATATATTCTTGATCAGGGAGAAATTCTAAGCCGATATAACTATGTCTGTTTGTCCGTCTGTCTAGATGTCTGTCTGTCTGTCTGTTGTAATCACGCTACAGGCTTCAATAATGAAGCAATCATGCAGAAATTTTGCACAAACTCGTTTGTCCACAGGCAGGGCAAGTTCGAAAATGAACTATATCGGTCCTGGTCTTTTGATATATACATATAACCGACCTCCCGATTTGGGGTCCTGGCCTTATGGAAACCATAGTTGTTATCCCATTTGCCTGAAATTGTAATTCTAGAGGTATTTTAGGACCATAAAAAGATGCACCAAAAACGGTGAGTATCGGTCCATGTTTTGATATAGCCCCCATATTCCAGACCGATCACCCGATTTTAGTTTTTGGCATTCTAGAAACAGTAGTTTTTATCTGAGAAATCTAGAGGTGGTGAGTATCCGTCCATGTTTTACTATAGCCCCCATATAGCCCGATCTCCCGATTTTAGTTTTTGGCATTCTAGAAACAGTAGTTTTTATCCAATTTGCCTGAAATTTATCCAATTTGCTTGAAATTGAAAATCTATAGGTTTTTTAGGACCATAAATAGGTGTGCCGAATATATGTATTGTTTTTCGGTACAGGTTTTGATATAGCCCTCTTATAAACCGACCCTCCGATTTGGGGTCTAGTTTCTAGAACTACAATTAGATGTGGTGAATATTATGTGTCTTCGTCCATGTTTTTTTTAGCATAGCCCCTTTAGCATAAGGCCAATTTACCTCCTTGGGTTTCTTGAAACCGTAGTTTTTATCCGACTGGCCTGAAATTGTAAATATACTGGTATTCTAGATCCACAAAAACGTGTATCGGATCTAGTTTTTATCGGTCAATTTGGTAAGGCCTCCATATAAACCGATTTCACATCTTGAGGGTATAGCAGGCGCAATGATCATGAAAATTGCTTGAAACTGAATGTAAATTTTTCAGATTTTACTTCTCGCAATCATTTAAATAAAGGTTGAATTACACACCATGCGTCAATCCGTGCGTTGATGGAAGGATTGATTTTTTCTGTTTGCGGCAGACTATTCGAGCTTTTGATTTCGAAGAAAAATTTCAACTCTTCAATCATCGGACGCATTGAGCGCATGGTATGTAATTCTACCTTAATGGCGGTAAAAAACTACGGATTTAAGATTTCAAATCACACTTCCACAAGATGTTTATGGTTCCTATAAAACTCAAACAAAAATGGTTCTTATAAATCCAGAACCTGGTCTAGTCTTCATAGGTAAAATCTTTAAATTTATCTTCGGGAAATGTACTTGTCAAACTTACCTGCTTGGGAGAATATCTGACATCAAACTCGCTCTGAAATTTTCCAAAGGAAACTATGATATTTGATTCCTGGTGGTGGGTATTGAAGTTTCGGCCTGTTAAAGACTGTGATGGCACATGAAGAAAACAATCCGAAAAAACTTATATATTCAAATTTGTCTCCTACACTGAAAAAAATATTGTCGTGAGGTCAAAGATTTCATGTCTTTAAAATACGAATGCAAATTTTGCTTAGCATAGAAGACACATTTCTCTAATATAAAGTTTTTTTTACTTGTCCAAAAGTCGATAAACTTTTCAATGAAGTCGTATTGTCCTTATAATTAAGTGATTTCACTTAAAAATGGGTATCATAACATGAAAGAAAAAATGTTTGGGCTAAAGTCAGCTTGACTTTAATAATTCAGAAAAATTCTTTAAATTTAATGAAATTGTCTTTAAATTTGTTGTCTTTTTGCATCTTAACTACAAAGCAAAAAATCGTTCAAATATAGGACATGTTTTTCAACACTTTATTTTAAAGACGTTTTTTACTTGAAACATAGCATAATTTCTACTGGAAGTCGAGTCTTAATTTGGAAAATAAAGTTGTTGTTAACTCGCTTTTAAAGGACTTTGATAGCATATGAAGAGAAAAAGCTGAAAAAGTGAAAAATTAAAATTTTCTTCCTAGAAGCAAGTACACAAAACTCAAATTTAAAAGAGCATTGTGTCTTAAAAGCACCCTTACTTGTATTCTCCGCTTCTTTGGCTCGGAATCAATACCAACATTTTTAAAGTAAAGACAAAATTTTTGGAACCGGGCATGCTTTTTTTCAGTGTAGTAATGTATATTCAAAATTAAAATTTAAGTGTGCCATAATTGTATCCTTGTTTCAATTCTTCAAATGCTTCAAAATGCTAATGTATTAGTGTAAAGATAAAATTTTTTAGAACCGGACGAACTTTTTTTGAAAGCACAAAGCAACAAACTTCGCTAAAATTACAATTTTGCATACGGAATCTATTTTGGAAAATCATTATTCGTGAATTCAATATCAGATTAAAATATCAAAACCAAATTTAAATTGATTGGAAGACCTTTGATATTGTGAAATTTTTGCTCCTGTTATTGAGAAATTTTGGATACTTCAAATGCCGTAAAATGTCAATGTGGAAATCATTTTATCTAATCTAATATTGAACTACACATTAATTTCACTATTTGCCATTTGTTTAATATTTTTGTAAATATCCACCTATATCAGAAATCAACAAGCGCTTGTCGCCGGATTATCAAGATGTACACCCAGAAAAAAGTGCTTTCGGAACTAAAGGAAGAAATGTTCATCAATTTAGTTTAGCCAATTTATTTCCATTAAGTTAAATTTTTGTTTAAAATAATAAAATTTACTTGCTTCAGTAAAAAAAATCCTAAACTGAAAGCAGTGAGGAATAGTTCATTAACTAGAATAAGGCATGGAATTTTACTAATACTGTTTTCTTCGCTGGGTATAAGAATTGACTACTGAACAAGAAAATTTTATTCACTGATAACAAAGCATTCGTAAAAATGAACAAAATATGAACTAAAACCAAATTTCCTCAAATTTAGTAAAATTCTTATAAAATTATAATTCTGACTTCCTTTATTACAGAAAGCTTATCGTACATACGAATAACATTTGGCATAACACTTTTAGTTGATTCGTACTAAGAAGTATTCAATCCTTTTAAAACTTAAGGAGAAACACTTGTTAGAATATAGGAAATTTTCTTATATTTATTTTATCTACCTGCAATCGATACCTGTCATCGAAGTAATCGATATGTTTGCGCGTGGGTTGTTTTTTTAGTTGGAATCGCGTTGTTATGGTATACGGAGGGATTGTTAAAAAATAATATAGTAAAATAATATAATAAATAAAAATAAAATATATAAAATATTTGTTATTTTAAATTAGTGAGAAAAAATTAAGTTCGTGATGGTGTATAAAGAAAGAAAACAGACCTTTTGGAAAAAAATGGTTTATGTTTTTTTTTATATTTGTAGATATTGAAATTGTAAAAGAAGGACAAAATCGTTACGCAGCAACTTATAAAAAGTGAAAGGTACAAGAAGATGAAAAAATGTGGTTTACAGTTGATGATATTTAATGGAAATTGGAAATAGTGAAATAATAAAATAATATTTCAAGGCCAGTCGATGCTGTTGATTCTTAATAAATATATTTAATATACTAATAAAACGTGTATTTTATTGAAGAACAATTGCCTATACAAATAAATAAAATTGTATTTAAAAACGAAGGTAAGCAGTCCTAAGTTTGAAGTAAAAAGGTTTACCACAAATATTTAAGATTTGTCCCAATGAATGAAAAAAGTTCAATAAAATCATTCCATATATGAATTCAATTCAGTTAATTTTTTTCATTCTGTAGTATAAGGGTACATAAATATAGGAAAATGTTAACTAATATATGGAATGCATTCTATCTAATTTCAACGACAATCACATCGTTAAAAAAAAAAAATAAAAATGTCTTTGGCGCTATACGAAGTTCAACTTTCTTCACAATTAGTTAATCTTAACTTAAGGAAGGAGTCACTTTTTTCTGGGTGTATGTGAGTATGTGTAAGTAAGGGTGACGTATACACCCTACACTTACACATACTCACATATCACACTTTTGAACTTAACGTTATTTTTTTAGATTAAATTTAACTGACATTTTGAAAATTTACTTTTATTTTAAAACTGTTGAATATCATATATCATAATTTTTTCCACCTTTGCAATATTTCTAAATATTACTAATAATGTAAATTTTGTTATTAAAATGTTTAAATTCATGATGATATTTTCATTTGTTATAAAATTTAACTTCCACATTATACAATTAATTAATTTAATATAATAGTTTTGTAGATATGAACAGCTAAATTTGTTTGCTATTTCCACGAAATTGGAGATATCATCTAAAAAGGTTAGTGGGCTGACAAAATTATTGCAAGTCGGCAAGGTTGGGTGGGATACCCGGCAATGTAGGAGTTAACAACACCAGGCTCCTCTAAACGATCTTTTCTTTCCAATTTAAATTTAATCATCGATACATAATTATGATTATAATTAGCTACCTATAATCTTAAATTAGTTGTAACAGATCTAGGCTTATACTTTCTGCAAGAACACCTCCCATATGCCCTGAGCACGGCCGGATTGAAAGGTAGCAAGGACAGAAATTATAAGGTCGGTAGAATAGTGGATCATTACAGTGCTTATCTCCTCTCTTGGGGCCTACCTCCTGGTTATTAACAGAGTTGATAGCTTCAACAGGAACCCATTGAATGAAACCTAGTAGACGGTAGTAGCATAACGTCAGAAACTCGTAATATATTCCGATGATAGACAAATAAAAACTACTAATATTAACCAGGGATGTGGAGCCGGAGTCGGAGTCTTGGAGTCGGGGTCTGAAGATTTTGCTGGAGTCGGAGTCGGAGTCGTAAAAATTTTGATCGACTCCGACTCCGGCTAAACCAAATTTATTAAAACACTTCACATTTTTGTAACTAAGCAAGTTTTTACGCAAATTAGTTTCCAGTGCGTTATTCATTCGATCAATGTACAGCATGATTGTAAATGAAAATCAACTTCCAATTACGGCTATCTTTTTATGTTTCCTAGAATGTTAGACTAGCAGATGGGCTGGATCGATCCATTTTAATGCCCATATCAATTTATTTGAAATATTTCGAACAATCGAAATTATTTTTTTTTAATTTTATTTTAAGGCCATATACATATGTGGAATATTGACAGAAAGTTTTTTTTCAAAGTTGTTTTTTATAGAAAATTTTGTCAAAATATTATTTCTATAAAAAGTTTTGTCAAAATTTTATTTCTATAGCAAATTTTGTCAAAATTTTATTTCTATAAAAATTTATTCAAAATTTTATTACTATAGAAATATTTTTTTCTATAGAAAATTTAGTCAAAATTTTATTTCTATAGAAAATTGTGTCAAAATTTTGTTTCTATAGAATATTTTGCAAAATTTTATTTCTATAGAAAATTTTGCATAATTTTGTTTGTTACACAAAAATTTTTTCAAAATTTTATTTCTATTGATAATTTTATTTCTATAAAAATTTAAGTCAAAATTTTATTTCTATAGAAAATTTTGCCAACATATTATAGTAATTGAATTTTTTATTAGAAAATTTGGTCAAACTTTTATTTCTATAGAAAATTTTGTCAAAATTTTATTTCTGTAGAAAATTTAGTCAAAATTTAGTTTCTGTAGAATATTTTGCAGAATTTTATTTACTACAAAAAAATTTTTCTAAAATTGTATTTTTATTGATAATTTTTTTCAAAATTTTATTTCTATAAGAAAAAATTGTCAAATTTTATTTCTATAGCAAATTTTCTCAATTTTTTTTTCTTACTGATGCTCACTGATACTCACTGCTACAAAAAATTTTTTCAAAATTTTAATACTATAGAAATATTTTTTCCTATATAAAATTTAGTCAAAATTTTATTTGTATAGAAAATTTAGTTAACATTTTGCTTCTATAGAATATTTTGCAAAATTTTATATCTATAAAAAATTTTGCAAAATTTTGTTTGCTACACAATTTTTTTTAATTGTATTTCTATTGATAATTTTTTCAATTTTTTATTTCTATAAAAATATGCTCACAGATACTCACTGCTAAGTCGAAAACTTGTAGAAATGGCTCAAATTTTCAAATGGGAATATAAACCTTTATATAGCTCGCAACAAATTTAAAGGATTTGAGATAGTAACAATAATGTTGGTCCACAAATACATTTACTGTTGGTATCTTCTCATATTATGATGAGTATTTATATCATTATTTTATTTATTAGACATTGCCCTAAATTTGAAATATACACGAAATGAAAAAAAACGTTTGGAAAACGTTTTTCTTTTGTTAGAGTTTTTTGAATTGTTTCGAAAAGTATACACTTTTATCACCAAAAATATTCGTTTGTTACAAAATTGTTATTTTTTCAATAAAAAAAGTTATTTTTGAACCAACAACACAGTCCATTTAGTTTATATCAAACACTGTTCTTTTCGGGCTTTATGTTTTTAATAAGACACATTTTACAGTTCATAGTAAAAATTTAATATAGTAGAATGTAATGTTGAACATTTTTTTCGGAATCTTCCGACCTCTGGAATATATGTAAAAAAAAACTTTAGTCGAAGCAGGGATCGAACCCACGACCCTTGGCATGCAAGTCGGACGTAGCAACCACTGCTCCACGGTGCCCAACTAAATGTATTTTTCTGTTAAATAAACTTTGTTTAATCGGCTCGTGTGCGCCGCAAGCTATGCTATATAAATATATCTTATATGGGTAATTGTCTATTGATGACCATAACGGCCACATAGCTCAGTGGATAGTGTGTTGGCTTACAAATTGTATGGTCCGCGGTTCGATTCTCCGTCCAGGCGAAAGGTAAACAAAAAAATTTAATTTATAATATCGTATAATTTCTTCTACATTGTTTGTATTACAGAAAAAAGTGCTAAGAACTAAAAAACTTCGCGGAAGTGAGAAAGACATGAGGGAAAATGCAATTAGCCAGTTTTTTTTTTTTTTTTTGAGTTAGTCTTTATGAAATTGTTTTTACATCCTGGAAAAGAATAAACGTTTATCACAAAAAGTATATACTTTTCTTCCAAATACACTTCCTTTCAACGAAAAGCAAATGAGAAACGAACTTTGTTTGTCTAAAATTTCGTTTGGGAGGAAAGAATTATTTTTTAGCGTGTAGAGTTCAATTGGCATCTAATGTGAAATTAAGACCTTTTTTGCACACATAAATAAATACGATACTTTATATCGATCCACTTATGGTACCCCCACAATAAAACTACAAGTTAGTGGTATTAAAATGAGATTTAGTTATATTACCCGGAGTCGACTCCGGATTCGGAGTCGAGCAAAATTGGCTCGACTCCACAGCCCTGGTCAAAACACTAGCTAGTCATTAGGTTAGGTTAGGTGTCAGCCCGATGTATCAGGCTTACTTAGACTATGCAGTCCATTGTGATACCAGATTGGTGAACTTCTCTCATAACACTGAGTGCTGCCCGATTCCATGTTAAGCTCACTGACAAGGGAACTCCTTTTTATAGCCGAGTCCGAACGGCATTGCACATTGCAGTGAAACCACTTAGAGAAGCTTTGAAACCCTCAGACATGTCACCAGCATTACTGAGGTGGGATAATCCACCGCTGAAAAACTTTTTGGTGTTCGGTCGAAGCAGGAATCGAACCCACGACCTTATGTATGCAAGGCTAACCATTGCACCACGGTGGCTCCACTAGTCATTAGCTGGAGTTGGATGAACATTATGGACCACGCAAACCCAAAAAAATTGAAGTTGCGAATGCGAGATGTAGAACTAGTTGTGTTTTCAATAAATACAATGCAAGAGAATATTTTGTGCATCCCTTTTATCGGGGAGCCAAACTAAATTGAATTAAAAACAAGTATATACAGCACTAAGTTCGGCCGGGCCGAATCTTAAATACCCACCACCATGAACCAAATATTAGTGTTTCCTTTGAAATTTCAGGAGGGCTTGAGAACTTGAGGACACTTCCCGAAGATAAATTTAAAGATTCCACCTATGAGGACTATATCAGATTCTGGATTTATAAGAACCATTTTTGTTTGAGTTTTAGAGGAATCATTAACATCTCTTGTAAGTGTGCAAGAAAATTAAAAAATAACGTCTTGATTTGAAATCTTAAATCTGTAGAAGTAAAATCTGGAAATTTTACATTGAGTTTCAAGCAATTTTCATGATCAGTGCGCCTTCTACACCCTCAAGAAGTGAAGTCAGTCTATATGGAGGCATTACCAAATGGACCGATAAAAACTTAATCCGATACACGTTTTTGTGAGCCTAAAATGTCAGAATATTTACAATTTCAGGCAAATCAGATAAAAACTACGGTTTCTAGAAACCCAAGGAGTTAAATCGGGAGATCGTTCTTATGGGGGCTATACTAAAATATGGACCGATACTCACCGTTTTCGGCACACCTCTTTATGACCCGAAAATACCTCTAGATTTCCAATTTCAGGCAAATAGTATAAAAACTTCGGATTCTAGAAGCCCAAGAAGTAAAATCGGGAATCGGTCTATATGGGGGCTATACCAAAATATGGATCGATACTTTTCGGCACACCTCTTTATGGTCCTAAAATACCTCTAGATTTCCAATTTCAGACATATTGGATAAAAACTACGGTTTCTATAAGCCCAATACCCCAAATCGGGAGGTCGTTTTATATGGGGACCATACCAAAACATGGACCGATACTCACAATTTTTGGCACACTTCTTTACGGTTCTAAAGTACCTCTCGATTTCCAATTTCAGGTAAATTGAATAAAAACTGCGGTTTCTATAAGCCCAAGAAGTAAAATTGGGAGATCGGTCTATATGGGGGCTATACCAAAACATGGACCGATACTCACCATTTTTGGCACACCTCTTTATGGTCATAAAATACCTCTAGATTTCAAATTTCAGGCAAATTGGATAAAAACTTCGATTTCTAAAAGCCCAAGACCCAAATCGGGAGGTAGGTTTATATGGGGACTATATCAAAATCTGGACCGATATAACCCATCTTCGAACTTGACCTGCCTGCAGACAAAAGACGAGTTTGTGCAAAATTTCAGCACGATTGCTTCATTATTGAAGACTGTAGCGTGACTACAACAGACAGACGGACATCGTTATATCATCCGATACGTTTGAAATTGGGTACCTGATGTTAGTATACGGTCTCTAACAAGCATGCCAAAATTGGTCCATATCGGTCCATAATTATATATAGCTCCCATATAAACCGATCCCCAGATTTGAACTCTGGAGCCTCTTGGATGAGCAAAATTCATCCGATCCAATTGAAATTTGGTACGTGGTGTTAGTATACGGTCTCTAACACGCATGCAAAAATCGGTCCATATCGGTCCATAATTATATATAGCTCCCATATAAACCGATCCCCAGATTTGACCTCCGGAGCTTCTTGGAGGAGCAAAAGTCATCCGATGCGGTTGAAATTTGGTACATTTCGTTAGTATATGGCCTCTAACAGCCATGTAAAAATTGTCAAATTTTATTACTATAGAAAGTTTTGTCAAAATTTCATTTCTATAGAAAGTTTTGTAAAAAGTTTATTTCTATAGCAATGTTTGTCAACATTTTATTACCATAGAAAATTTTGTCAAAATTTTATTTCTATAGAAAATTTTGTAAGAAATTTATTTCTGTAGAAAATTTTGTCAACATTTTATTTCTATAGACAATTTTGTCAACATTTTATTTCTATAGAACATTTTGTCAACATTTTATTTCTATAGAAAATTTTGTCAACATTTTATTTCTATAGAAAATTTTGTCAAAATTTTATTGCTATAGAAAATTTTGTCAACATTTTACTTCCATAGAAAATTTTGTCAACATTTTATTTCTATAGAAAATTTTGTCAAGTTTTTATTTCTATAGAAAATTTTGTCAAAATTGTATTTCTATAGAAAATTTTGTCAAACTGAATTATATACGTACTTAATCGGCCTTTTGTTTGTTTAATATATACCCCTTATGGACTAACTTACAATTTAGAAGACAGTGTTAAAAAGTTTTACGATACCTTGCCATCGGCAAGTGTTATCGCAACCCAAGTAATTCGATTGTGGATGACAGCCTTTAGTAGAAGTTCCTACGCAATCCATGGTGGAGGGTACATAAGATTCGGCCTGGCCGAACTTACGGCCGTATATACTTGTTTTTTTTTTTTTTAAATTGTGTTACGTCCCATAACGTTAGATTTAAATTTTAAGTACATAGATTTTGTAGAATTATATACAATTTTGTCTAAATCGATTCAGATTCATGCATATGGGAATATAAACCTCTATATAGCTCGCAACAAATTTAAAGGATTTGAGATGGTATCAATAATTTTGGTCCACAAATACATATACTGTTGGTATCTTCTCATATTATGATGGGTATTTATAACATTATTTTATTGCATTTAATAAACATTGCCCTAAATTTGAAATATAGAGTTCAAATAAGGAGACCTTTTTTTTTGCACACATAAATAAATACGATACTTTATATCGATCCACTTACGGTACCCCCACAATAGAACTACAAATTAGTGGTATTAAAATGAGATTTAGTTATATTACCCGGAGTCGGAGTCGAGCTGATGAAAAATGCTGGAGTCGGAGTCGAGCAAAATTGGCTCGACTCCACAGCCCTGGTATTAACATATGTACACCAGTTTGGCTTGTCTGCCGAAGGGGAAATTCAAAAAGCTCTAACTTAAATAGAAACACATTCTTAATATTATGGAAGTTTATTATTAAAATTGTGCCAAATTCTAATATTTTCAATGACATTTTTCAGCAAAAATTCTCAATTGTAAACACCGCAATATAAAGTACATTTCTTTATGCAAAATGCATTAATTTTTAATTTTTCCCCATTTTATTTTAAAGAAATAAAAAAAAAACGAATTTTGCAAATATATCGAGCCGTTTGTTAGATAGAGAATTTTAAATTATTGCGAAGTATGCAAAATATCTGAATTTTACCTTCGGGAATTTTACTTTCAATTTTGGCACAATTTAATATATTGGCATTACATTTGGCTATATCAACGAAAAGATAAAATCCCTGACACATATGTCACACTTCTTCTGGTCTGTACCATATGAATAACTACTCTTTTGGAATTCAACACCGTTTTCCTGAACATTTAAAGCTATATTAAAAGGTATTTAAAACTCCTACATTCTTTGTTTTTTAATATCTCACTATTTTTCCATTTGAATAAAAACAATAGGTGGAAATGCATGACAAAAATAAAATTGCAAACTCTATCGTAAAGTAACTTTTTCACAATAAATTGTTCGACATGTTATTATTAACCCATATACGAGTGAGTACCTACTCATGTTTCACAATAAGCTCCATTGTTAAATGAAAACAAAAACTTTTCATGTTTATTTGTTCCCTTCATTCATTCACGTTGGTTTTTTTTGTTCATTTGTTTGCATTATTTTTGTCATGAAGTATTTCTGTGAAATTTATGGTCTGACCAATGAAAGTTTTACATTTGTAAATTATATTTTGAAATTGAACGAACTTTTAATTATGCGTTAAATTCTCCTTTTGGGTATTTGTATTTGAGAGAGAGAGAGAGAGAGAGAGAGAAAACAAGTGTGTTGTATTCACCATGCATTTGTGTGTATGTGTGTAAAATGTACTCAACCCAGACAAGTTTTAGGAAGCATATTTCGACATCCGGTTCTACAATTTACCTCATTTTAAACAGCTTGCATTGAGATTAGTATTTAGATATATGAAGTCATAAACTTTAGTTAAAACAAATACGAAATACTCCACAAATAAACAAAACAAACAATTTCCAGGGAAAAATTGTCGATTACGGTGTTAGATGCTTTAAACTCAAAGAAAAACAATTCTCTATTTACCGATATGATTTATGTTAAAACTTTAAATTAATTCAAATATTTATGAGTACAACACCTATGAATGCGTAAAGAAAATTTTTGTAATTTATCATAACATTTTTGTGGAGTTTTAAAGCATAGTACTTAGTTAAAATTATTTAATGCATTTTGCATTAGGGGGTTTCTAGTGAAAAAGGACAATTTAAAGGGAAATGGGCTATGGATATATACTCAAAAAAAGTGAGGAAAGATTATTTAGATTTATTATAGAAAATCTGGCAATAGATTTCTAAAATGCCTTTAGCTTCAAATGACCGAACTGCTTCGACCGAGTTTTCAGCGGTGGATTATCCCACCTCAGTAATGCTGGTGACATTTCTGAGGGTTTCAAAGCTTCTCTAAGTGGTATCACTGCAATGTGGAACGCCGTTCGGACTCGGCTATAAAAAGGAGGTCCCTTGTCATTGAGCTTAACATGGAATCGGGCAGCACTCAGTGATAAGAGAGAAGTTCACCAATGTGATCACAATGGACTGAATAGTCTAAGTGAGCCTGATATATCGGGCTGCCACCTAACCTAACCTTGGTGTCCGTATGTCCGTCCGTCCGACCGTCCGTCCGTCCATGTATTTGTTGGTCGCAGGATTCCGGTTTCCGCAATTATTATTTTGATAAAATTTGGTATGTGGCGTTTTTTTGGTACGAGGACGCACGCTATTGAATTTGAAAAAAATCGGATCAAATTTAGATATAGCTTCCTTATATATGTATCGCCCGATTTCGATAAATGGGGTCAGATTGCGTTCATTTACTAACCGAACTTTGTCACAAAGTAATCCAATTGACTACGCTTTAAGTGTGCCAAATTTCATCGAAATCGGTTCAGATTTAGATGTAACTCCCATATATATGTATCGCCCGATTTGTACAAATTTGGCCACAAGTCCTTTATTTATCAACCGATCTGACTCAAAGTTGGGCAAGTCAAACTTTTTGCAGCAAATATTATATGGTACTTACTATATGTGCAAAAAACATCGAAATGGGTTCAGATGTAGATATATCTCCAATATATATGTGTCGCGCGATTTTACCAAATTTGACTATAAAGCCCTTATTTATTAACCGATCTTACTCAAATTTGGCAAGATGTAATCTTCAATAGTGATAACTGTATTTGCTAAAAATCATCGAAATCGGTTGAGAATTAGAAATAGCTCCCATATATATGTATCGCCCGATTTTCCCAAATTTGGCCATAAGTCCCTTATGTATCAACCGATCTGACTCAAAGTTGGTCAAATCTAATTTTCTATAGTACTTATTATATGTGCAAAAAATTATCGAAATCGGTTCAGATTTAGCTATAGCTCCCATATATATGTATCGCCCGTTTTTGAAAAAATTACCCCTTACAAATTTGTTTCTGACCATAACAGCCTTATTTAGTACCCGATTTTACTCTAATTTAGCACAAGGTAACCTTCTGTGGTATCAACCAAATCTGGGATATATCATCGAAATCAGTTCAGATTTAGATATAGCTCCCATATATATGCATCGATCGAATTTCCCAAATTTGGGGCCATAATACTCTAATTTATTAACCAATGTTGCTCACATTTCAAAAGTACATGTATGAGCTGATCGTATTTAGACTCACATGTAGCTCTTACATAAATCTATTTTCCTATTTTCAGAAATTTGGCTTTATTACCCACACTAATTGAGCGATTTCATCTTTTTATACCCAAAACCACATAGTGGTTTGGGTATAATAAGTTTGATCGGCCAAAAAATGTGCCTACCAGAAATATTGATTTTAGACCCCATAAAATATATATTTGGTACAGGGAGTTTTTTTTGGTACAAGGACAAATGCTATTGAATTTGGAAGAAATCGGATCAAATTTAGATATAGCTCCCATATATATGTATCGCCCGATTTCGACAAATGGGGTCACGTTGCGCGTTTTTGCAAACGCATCGTCACCAAATTTGGCAAAAGGTAATCTTTTCCATCGCCCTTCAAGTCTGCAAAATTTCATCCAAATCGGTTCAGATTTAGATATAGCTCCCATATATATGTACCGCCCGATTTTTCTAAATTTGGCCATAAAACCCTTATTTATCAACCAATCTTAAAGTTTGCTAGATTCAGTCCTCTATAGTACTAACTATATGTGCAAAATTTCATCAAAATCAGTTCAGATGTAAAGGGTGATTTGTTAAGAGCTTGATAACTTTTTTTAAAAAAAAAAACGCATAAAATTTGCAAAATCTCATCGGTTCTTTATTTGAAACGTTAGATTGGTCCATGACATTTACTTTTTGAAGATAATTTCATTTAAATGTTGACCGCGGCTGCGTCTTAGGTGGTCCATTCGGAAAGTCCAATTTTGGGCAACTTTTTCGAGCATTTCGGCCGGAATAGCCCGAATTTCTTCGGAAATGTTGTCTTCCAAAGCTGGAATAGTTGCTGGCTTATTTCTGTAGACTTTAGACTTGACGTAGCCCCACAAAAAATAGTCTAAAGGCGTCAAATCGCATGATCTTGGTGGCCAACTTACCGGTCCATTTCTTGAGATGAATTGTTCTCCGAAGTTTTCCCTCAAAATGGCCATAGAATCGCGAGCTGTGTGGCATGTAGCGCCATCTTGTTGAAACCACATGTCAACCAAGTTCAGTTCTTCCATTTTTGGCAACAAAAAGTTTGTTAGCATCGAACGATAGCGATCGCCATTCACCGTAACGTTGCGTCCAACAGCATCTTTGAAAAAATACGGTCCAATGATTCCACCAGCGTACAAACCACACCAAACAGTGCATTTTTCGGGATGCATGGGCAGTTCTTGAACGGCTTCTGGTTGCTCTTCACTCCAAATGCGGCAATTTTGCTTATTTACGTAGCCATTCAACCAGAAATGAGCCTCATCGCTGAACAAAATTTGTCGATAAAAAAGCGGATTTTCTGCCAACTTTTCTAGGGCCCATTCACTGAAAATTCGACGTTGTGGCTCGTTAGTAAGTCTATTCATGATGAAATGTCAAAGCATACTGAGCATCTTTCTCTTTGACACCATGTCTGAAATCCCACGTGATCTGTCAAATACTAATGCATGAAAATCCTAACCTCAAAAGAATCACCCTTTAGATATAGCTCCCATATATGTATCACCCGATTTTGAAAAATTCGCCCTTAATAACCTTATGTTTGACCATACAGGCCTCATTTCTTAACTGATCTTACTCAAATCTTGCACAAGGTAACCTTTTGTGGTATTAATCAAACCCGCAAAATATTATGCAATTTGGTTCAGATTTAGATATAGCTTCCATATATATGCATCGCTCTATTTTCCCAAATTTTGCCATAATACTCTTATTTATCAACCAATGTTACTCAAATTTCAAATTTGGATGTACTAGCCGATCGTGTTTATACGTACTTGTAGCTTTTACATAAGAATATTGCTCGATTTTTACAAATTTTGATTTATTACCCACACTAATTTAACGATTTTCTCTTTTTTAATAATGGGCTCAATATTAGTGGCATACTAACTCCGTAGGTGCAATATCAACACAGCCAGTGTTGCTAGAAGTAGGTGAAATTTCCTATATGTAGGGGTTTTCTAATATTTAGCGTCTTGTAGGGACGCAGGGCCACAATGTAGGACATTTTCACTCAACACAATTTGTAATAATTTTTACATTTTGGTGACTCTAGAGGAGGAAATTAGAAGCCGGCAAGGCTTGATCTTTAATAATGTGTGGTAAACTTTATTCCTGTAGAAAATTTTGTCAACATTTTATTTCTATAGAACATTTTGTCAAAATTGTATTTCTGTAGAATTCTTTTTCAAAATATTATTTCTATAAAAAATTTTCTCAAAATTTTATTTCTGTGGAATTTTTTCTCAAAATTTTATTTCTATAGAATTTATTGTCAAAATTTTACTTATATAGAAAAATTTCTCACAAAAATTAGTTTATAGGAACTTTCTCCAAAATTTTATTTTTGTAGGGATTTAACAAAAAAGGTTACTAATTTGGGTAGAATTCTACCTACTGTGGCAACCGTGGTGGTAATACAAATTTATATTCTAAGTTATATACGTTGCATATTCATGTTTTAAGATAATAAAGTACTTAGAACCATGTTTGTTTTGTAAAATTTTTTAATTTAATGAAAAATACAGTAGGGAAAATTGTTTGGGAAAATTGAATGGGAAAGTAGGGAACTTTTTTTGTCCTTGTAGGGTAAACCGAACATTTTCCCTGGCAACATTGACTATGAACTATAGTCAGATTGACACAAAGCACCCATAGACATGTACCCCTTAATTTTCTTAAATATGTAACTGCGGTTTATCTCCCAGACCTATATGTTACCCCACAAATGCTTATGATTACTAATTCTGTAATGGTGGTTTAGGGTATGATATAGTCGGCCCAAACCGACTTTCTACTTTACTTACTTGTTTAATAATGGGCTCAATATTAGTGGCATACTAACTCTGTAGGTTCAGAATCAACTATAGCTCCTAATATCAGACATTTCTGTTCAGATTGTGATAAAACTCCCATGTACCCCTTAATGTTGTTAAATGTGGAAATGCGGTTTTTCCCCAAACCTATACCATTTATACCCCACAAACAATGTTTAATAATTCAGTAGGGGTGGTTTAGGGTATGATATAGTGGGGCCCGCCCGACTATATCACTTATTTTATTTGTATTTTCTTACTCATGATGTAAAATATCTTACAGTATGAAATTTTACAAGAATTTATGAAAAACCCAATTGTTAACACAATATGCACTATTACAATAATACAGTATCATTGTATACGAATATAATATGAGTAAATCTTTGATATCCTATGGAATTTTATGTACTAACAAATAGAAAATGTGGTATAAACAATTATTTCATAATAAAATACCTCTAGTAGTTAATGATTTATGCCCAAACTATTTTTATTCTTTTATATCAAAACAGATATCATTGTGAAAAATTTTTTTCTTTGGGCGTTTCTTTACTAGAATATGCGTGTTTAGTTTTTCAACAAGCTTTAATATACAGAGTATAGAAAAAGTTTGATTATTGGGGTGGAGAGGTAGGTGTATACTGTACTATATACTCGTATATGAAACAAAAACCCAACTTTTTAATAGGACTATTTCTGACGTCACGGCAGCTTCTTGCTGAGCCCAACATAGATATAGACACAAATTAAATTCACGGTTTACGGTTAGTACATTTTGGATAACATCAAAAGTCGATATGACTGGATTTTCAAAATAACCAAAAGATGGTTATTCGATTTATAAAGATTACAAAAAGTTGATATCGAAGTTTCGGGGAGTGGGAACAGATTTCCACGATATTTTCTCACTACCAAGGACTCTGTGTACACGAAGAGTCAGTTCCCTCGCTACAGATATCGCAGCAGATTTATTGTTTGAAAATTTACTTCATATTTTGACTTTAGACCCCGCAATTTTATTCGATTTGCCATAAATTGGAAATCTATAAGAGATACGTTTCATAGTGGCTAAAAAGTCTATTAGTCGAAAAACAGCTTCTGTTCAATATGTGATTTAGGACTAATATTTTGGTTTGGCATATTGTTATGCAAATGACAATTTTGTAATCACCTCAAAAACATTTAGATGCAGATCATAACATAGATATATAAGTACTACGATTTTCTGGGTAGAGTCAAAACACTTCTGAGTTTTTTTCATTGTGATATACGTTACTCCCTAATATAGCGTTCTACTATATTGTGTTTTGTTCCACTTTCTCTATGTATTGTTTTCCACAAAAAAAAAAGAAATGTTGATGGCATGTACTATGTGAGGTATGTTGAATGTAGTTTAATTTTGTTATTATAATAAATATTACAACTTGTTATTCATAAATTATAGAATTAAACAGAGGGAATTTCTGGTTTGTCGTTTCATTGTTGTCCTGTTGGTTTTTGTTTTGTGTTGTCGCAATTTTTTGTTTTCATAGTTCTTGGTAGTGAGACATACATACGTAGTTCGAAGGATATGAAAACACGCATTTGAACAAGTAGCGATTGTTTAGAAACAAACCAAATGGTTGGACTATCAATAGACAAAGCCTATGGGGATGGGTGCAACTAAACAGAAAGGACAAAACGTACGCGTGTATACAATGCACATATAATCACACACACGCGCGCACATACACACAAATCTATTCACATCATTATTTCGCCAGCGGAAGTGAAAACACAATAGCCATAATAGTTAAATACCTCATAAAGATTGTTTTGCCAACAATGGAAAACTTTGGTTTGGTTTTTTTTTTCGATATTCTTGCTGCTAATTTATGTTGAGCGACATTCAAATTAAACAACGTCATGAATAAATAACAAAGCCATTAAAATGCATGCAATTCACAAATGCAATTGATCAGCTTAATGCTTATTTATTATCTTGTCCTGTGTTACGTCGATTAATGGGGACATTTGAATATGTAAAGAAGAATTAGGGTTGTTGTTGTGGCATGGTTGCCACAGTTGTGAGAATTCTACCAACAATGGTAGATTTCTATCATTCTGTAGATAGGTAGAATTATTGGCTCTTTAGTTGATTTTTCTAAATATTCTTCACTCCACTGTGATATGTAGACTGAATAAAAATATTGTGGTGAGCTCAAATATTTCATGTGGATTTTTCAAAATATTCCAAAATTCTGAGGCCAAAATTCTCATGTATTTAACCCTGAGTCATTCGTTGCCCTTATACGGAGTAAAAGGTCCTCAGGGACCTTGTAATTATATTATGAAATTTTTTCTTAAAATGTTTGTTTAAATTGTTTGTTTGTATTCTGTTTGAAACACATCGAAATATTTTTCTCCGACCCCATTAAAAATATATATCGCGAGTGGTGGTGAAATTCTGAGTGGAACAATCACAATTTGGTACATTATGTTAGCATATGCCCTTCAACAACCATGAAAGATTGGCGTATATCTGCCTATAAATAAATAGGCTCATATAAACCAACCCCAGATTGGACCACCGGAACCTCTAGGAGGAGCAAGATTCCGGGCCAAAGATCGGAGAATATTTTTAAGACACAATTTTCTTTTATTTGGGTTTTGTGTATTTGCTTCTAGGAAGCAAATTTTAATTTTTCGCTTTTTATACCCTCCACCATAGGATGGGGGGTATATTAACTTTGTCATTCCGTTTGTAACACATCGAAATATTGCTCTAAGACTCCACAAAGTATATATATTCTGGGTCGTGGTGAAATTCTGAGTCGATCTGAGCATGTCCGTTTGTCCGTCTGTTGAAATCACGCTAACTTCCAAAACAAGCTATCGACGTGAAACTTGGCACAAGTAGTTGTTATTGATGTAGGTCGGATGGCATTGCAAATGGGCCATATCGGTCCACTTTTACGTATAGCCCCCATATAAACGGACCCCCAAATTTGGATTGCGATTGCTCTAAGAGAAGCAAATTTCATCCGATCCGGCTGAAATTTGGTACATGGTCTTAGCATATGGTCTTTAATAACCGTGCAAAAATTGGTCCACATCGGTCCATATTTATATATAGCCCCTATATAAACCTGTCCCCCGATTTGGCTTGCGGAGCCTCTAAGAGAAGCAAATTTCATCCGATCCGGCTGAAAATTGGTAAATGGTGTTGGTATATGTTCTCTAATGACCATGCAAAAATTGGTCCACAGCGGCCCATAATTATATATAGCCCCCATATAAACCGATCCCCAGATTTGACCTCCGGAGCCTCTTAGAGGAGCAAAAGTCATCCGATCCGATTGAAATTTGGTCCGTGGTGTTCGTATATGGTCTCTAATAACCATGCAAGAATTGGTCCATATCGGTCAATAATTATATACAGCCCCCATGTAAATCGATTCCCAGATTTGTCTTGGAGAAGCAAAATTCATCCGATCCAGTTGAAATTTGGAACGTGGTGTTAGAATGTGGTCTCCAAAAATCACGCAAGAATTGGTCCATATCGATCCATAATTATATATAGCCCCATATAAACCGTTCCCCAGATTTGATCTCCGGAGCCTCTTGGAGGAGCAAAATTCATTCGATCCGGTTGAAATTTGCAACGTGGTGTTAATATAAGGCCGCTAATAACCATTCCATAGTTATATATAGGCGATCCCCAATCACACAAAAATTGGTCCTTATCGGTTCCCAATCATAATTGCCACACGAGCCAAAAATAATCTACCAAAATTTTATTTTTATAGAAAACATTGTAAAAATGTTATTTCTATAGAAAATTTTGTCAAAGTTTTATATCTATAGAAAATTTTGTCAACATTTAATTTCTATAGAACGAACATTTTGTCAAAATTTTATTTCTATAGAAAATTTTTCAAAATTTTATTTCTATAGAAAATTTTTTGCATATTTTACTTCTATAGAAAATGTTGTCAAATATTTATTTCTATAAAAACTTTAAACTTAATTATATACGTATTTAATCGGCCTTTTTAGTTTAATATATACCACGTATGGACTATGTGGTATATATTACGGTGTTAGGAAGTTTTAAGATACCTTGCCATCGGCAAGTGTTACCGCAACCCAAGTAATTCGATTGTGGATGACAGTCTTCAGTAGAAGTTTCTACGCAATCCATGGTGGAGGGTACATAAGCTTCGGCCTGGCCGAACTTACGGCCGTATATACTTGTTTGTTCTTCATATGGGGCCATTTTGCCGCGATTTCGACCATATAATAGTCACTGTTGATGGTTTCTCCCATCTTAAGATAATCGATAAAAATTATTCCATGCGCATTCCAAAAAAACGGAGGCCATTACTTTGCCAGCGGATTTTGAGTCTTTCCACGCTTCGGAGACGTTTCACCGGTCGCTGTCCACTCAGCCGACTGTCGATTGGACTCAGGAGTGTAGTGATGGAGCCATGTTTCATCCATTGTCATATATCGACGGAAAAACTCGGGCGTATTCGGAGTTAACAGATGCAAACACCGCTCAGAATCATCAACACGTTGTTGTTTTTAGTCAAATGTGAGCTTGCGCGGCACCCATTTTGCACAGAGCTTTCGCATATACAAATATAGATGAATTATATGACCAACACGTTCCTTTGATATCTTGAAGGCCTCTACTATCTCGATCAACTTCATTTTACGGTCATTCGAAATCATTTTGTGGATTTTTTTGATGTTTTCGTCGGTAACCACCTCTTTCGGGCGTCCACTGCGTTCACCGTCCTCCGTGCTTATTTCACCACGCTTGAATTTTGCATACCAATCAATTATTGTTGATTTCCCTGGGCAGAGTCCGGAAACTCATTATCAAGCCAAGTTTTTGCTTCCACAGTATTTTTTCCCTTCAGAAAACAGTATTTTATCGAAACACGAAATTCCTTTTTTCCCATTTTTTTCACAACAACAAAAGTTGCTTTACAAAAGACGCTCTATCTCACAAACTAATTGACTTAGAATGTTGGTACTATATAAAAATAATATGCATTTAATACTGGCGACGCCATCTATGTGTCAAACCGGGGACTTATCAGCCAACCTGTTACATGTACATATGAACTTTTAGCAACATTTGTTAATAAATAAGAGTATTATAGTCAAATTTGGGAAAATCGATCGATGCATATATATGGGAACTATATCTAAATCTGAAATGATTTGGACGATAATTTCCTGATTTGGTTGCTTCCACATAGGGTTACCTAAATAAGAGTAAGATCGGGTACTAAATAAGGCTATTATGGTCAGAAATAAATTAGTGAGGGGTAATTTTTTCAAAAACGGGCGATACGTATATATGGGAGCTATATCTAAATCTGAACCGATTTGAATGATATTTTGCACATATAGTCAGTACTATAGAACATTAGAGTCAGATCAGTTGATAAATGAGGGTTTTATGGCCAAATTTGTGAAAATCGGGCTACACATATATATGGGAGCTATAGCTATATCTGAACCGTTTTCGATGATTTTTTGAAAACTTAAAGAATGGTCAATTGGATTACTTTGTGGCAAATTTGACGCCGATCGGTTAGTAAATGAACGCAATCTGACCTCATTGATCGAAATCGGGCGATACATATATATGGGACCTATATCAAAATTTTATCCGATTTTTTTTTTTTCAAATTCAATAGCGTCCCTGTACCAAAACAACGCCACATACCAAATTCGGTTAATAATTGCGAACGAAATACTGCGAACAACAAATACATGGTCAGACGGACAGGGACACCAAGCGCTAGATCGACTCAGGAGGTGATTCTGAGTCGATCGGTTTATATTTTATGGGGTCTAAAATCAATATTTCTGGTAGACACATTTTTTGGCAGATCAAAGTTATTATACCCTGACCTGGTTTAGAGTATAAAAGGCGTTTAAAAATAAGAGAAGTTTTCCAATACTTTATTTTAAAAGGTCTTTTACTGGAATCGTAGCAAATTTTTTACTTGAAGTCGAGTCTTAAGTTTGCAAATTTAAGTTGTAGTTAACATGTTTTAAAGGACTTTGATAGCACACGAAGAGAAAATTTGAAAAAAGAATAAAGCAAAATTTTTTTTCAAAAAATCAAGCACCCAAACATAAAGTTGTGTCATAAATATATCCTTTCTTCAATTCTCCACTTCTTTGTTTCGGAATCGATACCAAAATTATTAGTCTAAAACAAAATGTTTTCTTTTTTTCAGCGTGTCTTTGGCAATATTAGACTGTGTGATATTTAGTTCACATTCCTAGATAAATATAAATTTGATTTTTCCATTAAAATTGAATTAGTCGATTTTGTCGATTTTTTCTATGACATATCAATTGACCGGCTTTAACTAATATCAAAAGTAGGTTTGGCTCAATTATTGAAAAATTTAAAAATCGATTAGTCGACTTTGAGTTTTGTTTTTAACAAAATATCGATTAGTCGAAAAATCTACCTAAGAAAACAAACATCTTAATAGAGTTAAGTAATAATTAATTTATCCTCTCATCTAGAAGTATTTGAAGGGCTATAACATTCCACCAGTATTTCAATAATTATTAAAAATGACAAATTATAATTTGTCATTTTCAACTGAATTTTTGTCTGTCTTTATTCTTGGAGAGATTTTAAATCACTATTGGCACATTTTTCTTAGCCATTTTGTTTATTCTTCTACCTACTTGAGTACAAAAACTATACAATGATGTTCATTTCCTTTGTAATTGCTGACATTAGTCCTTTCGTCTTAAATGTATTTTTCACTTTTACAATGTAAATGGATTTGATGCTGCTTATTTGCCATTTAACTTTTCCAAATAATTGTTTTACTAGAATCACCTCAAAAAATGGAGTGATAGTAAATTAAGATGTTTATTATTAATTTTCTTTTTGTTCGACCTTTATCATTTCATTATAAATTAACATGGACATGATTCACGCTCAAGCACGTCATTTGGTGGGTTAATCATTCTCACGTGCATCACGTGTCACATACACACGTCAGCTGTTGTTCTGAGGACATATTTGAAAAGATGCTGAGGAAGTTAATGTATCTAACGGGTGTTAATCTAGGGCGTGTTCAATAGATGCTGCGGAAATTGATGTATCTAGGTAGAGATCGGATAAAATTCGTTCCTTCAGGGGGGCTCTGCAACACGAATCTGGGGTCAGTTTATATATGGGGACTTTATCTAAAAGTGGTCCCATATGGCTCATTTTCAATACCAGTTGATCAATAAAAACAATTTATGACCTTGTGCACTCCTTGTATAAGTGCATTTTCCACGTGGGGATTATTATAGCGGATTATGGAAATATTTTATTTTTATTATTATCTTCTAAAACCATACATTTCGTCCCTGTAATGGATAAATAAAAGTTTCAAAAAAATATCCAACAACTAAAGGAATAAAAATTATGTTTTATAATTAATGTTGGGTCAAATTGACCCAAGGAGTGCACAAGGGTTAAAGTTGATTACTTGTTTCGTTCGGAAGTTAGCGTAATTTAACTTTGCTATATGGACTCAGAATTTCACCACGAACCGTAATACGTATATATGCTTTATGGGTTCTCAGACCAATATTTCGGTATGTTACAAACGTAATGACAAAGTTAATATACCCTCATTCTATGGTGGAGCGTATAAAAACAGGCAGTCAACATACATAACGTAATCTACTCGGAGAGCTGAGGTATGAAAAGCTAAAGTGTGGTTAAATTGTAAGGGCCGATGTTGAATGTGAACCACACCTAAACGCCAAGTTTTTTTCCGAATTTTATTTGACATTTCTCTATTTCAGACTTACTCAAATCGAACCGTGGAGAGATACACAATCCAACAACGTGTTAAAGTTATCCAGACTTATTATGAAAATGGGCGTTCAAATCAAAAGGCATATCGTGCACCTTCATCTTCAGTGATGAGGCATATTTTCGCCTCAGTGGATTCGTCAATAAACAGAATTGCCGCATTTGGGCGAATGAGAATCCAAGAGTGATTGTCGAAAAACCAATGCACCCACAAAGAGTGACTGTTTGGTGCGGCTTATGGGCTGGCGGCATCATCGGGCCGTATTTTTTCGAAAATGAGGCCGGTCAGGCAGTTACTGTGAATGGTGTTCGCTATCGTGAGATGACAACGAACAATTCGGGCCTTAAAAATAAATTCAATGGCCGTGTTATCTCACGTAATGGCGATGTCAATTGGCCGACAAGATCATGTGATTTGACACCATTGGACTTTTTTCTTTGGGGTTATTTGAAAAAAAAAAGGTTTACGTCGATAAGCCAGCAACAATTCAAGAGCTAATGGATGAGATAATTCGGCACATTAACGGCATAGAACCTCCATTATGGCTCAGCGTCATCGGAAATTTGGACCATCGGATGAAGGTGTGCCACCGAGGTCGCGGCGCCTATTTGGCCGATATTTTGTTTCATACTTAATTGAGTAATACCAATATATAATAATAAAATAAAATTACAATAATTTCCTAAATAGTTTGTGTTTTATTCAAAATCAACATCGGCCCTTGAAATGTTAACCACCCTTTACTTTGCTTATCGTGGTATTAGTCTCAAGGCATTTGAAAAGATTATCTGATCTCTTGGGGTCATTCACAGTAATTTACACTCAAAAACAAAGTCAACCTCTAGGACACGAAAGCCAATTTATCTATAATTTAGTTCATAGAATATTATTTGAGAAATTTTACTCGACTTTAATAATTATTTGCGTACGTTAGTTTAAGGAAAAAGAAAGGGTAAAAAATTATGCACCAATGAAGAAAGATGGACTTCATCAAACTTTTTAAGGCTTGTGACTGTTGCAAAGTTGTAAACGTCGTAAATGTAGAAAAAGTAGCAAACGTCTCACACTCAAAATACTTCAAACCCTTCAGCTAGGCAGCGAATGATATCCAATATGATAATATGTGCGAAGAAGTTTCAATTTTCAGGAATGTTCATACTAACGAGTTTAAAAAACTTGAGAACAGGATTATTTCAATTGGAAGCTCCAAGCCAAAATTACTAAGAACTACTCGATGATGCGGTACTCGCTCATAATCAGCGTTGCCACAATGAATTTTTATTGTGGACCACTATTTTTCCACAATTGGACCGAAATTCATACCAGGGGACCATTTTTCAAAATTAAGTTAATACCATTTACAAACTAAAATTTTTTCTCGATAGAAATTTGTGTGAATTTGTTATTTCTATTCAAAATTTTTATTTCTATAGAAAATGTTAACAAAATTTTATTTCTATAGAAAATTTTTCCAAAATTTTTATTTCTATAGAAAATTTTGTCAAAATTTTTATTTCTATAGAAAATTTTGTCAAAATTTCATTTCTATTGATTTCTATTGACATTGTAAAAATTTTATTCCTATTGAAAATTTTTTAAAAATTTTACTTCTATTGAAAATTTAGTAAACAAATTATTACTTTAGGAAATTTTGTCATTTCTATAGAAAATTTAGCCAAACTTTTATTTCTATCGAAAATTTTGTCAATATTTTATATCTATAGAAAATTGTGTCCAAATTTGTTTTTCTTTAGAAAATATTGTCCAAATATTATTTCTATACAATATTTTGTCAAAATTTTATTTCTATTGAAAATTTTGTAAAAAATTTATTTCTATAGAAAGTTAGGCAAAATTTTATTTGTATAAAAAATTTTGGCAATATTTTATATCAATAGAAATTTTTTTCCAAATTTTTTTTCTATAGAAAGTTATCGCAAAATTTTATTTTTATTAAAATTTTTACAAAATGTTCTTCCTATCAGGTTGGCTGATAAGTCCCCGGTCTGACACATAGATGGCGTCGCTAGTATTAAATGCATATTATTTTTATATAGTACCAACCTTCAAATGATTCGTGTCAAAATTTGACGTCTGTAAGTCAATTAGTTTGTGCGATAAAGCGTCTTTTGTGAAGCAACTTTTGTTATTGTGAAAAAATGGAAAAAAGGAATTTCGTGTTTTGATAAAATACTGTTTTCTGAAGGGAAAAAATGCGGTGGAAGCCAAAACTTGGCTTGATAATGAGTTTCCGGACTCTGCCCCAGGGAAATCAACAATAATTGATTGGTATGCAAAATTCAAGCGTGGTGAAATGAGCACGGAGGACGGTGAACGCAGTGGACGCCCGAAAGTGGTGGTTACCGACAAAAACATAAAAAAAAAATCCACAAAATGATTTTGAATGCCAGTAAAATGAAGTTGATCGAGATAGCAGATGCCTTAAAGATATCAAAGGAACGTGTTGGTCATATCATTCATCAATATTTGGATATGCGGAAGCTCTGTGCAAAATGGGTGCCGCGCGAGCTCACATTTGACCAAAAACAAAAACGTGTTGATGATTCTGAGCGGTGCTTGCAGCTGTTATACAAAATTTTTGTATAATTTTGTATCTATACAAAATTTTTTTTTTAATTTATTTCTATAAAAATTTTGTCAAAATTTTATTTCTGCAGAAAATTTTGTCAAAATTTTATTTCTGACGAAAATTTTGTCAAAATTTTATTTCTGCAGAAAATTTTGTCAAAATTTTATTTCTATAGAAAAATTTAAAAAATGATCGATTTGAGGAAAATGGACCAAACTCAATCAAATTCCATTTGGTCCGACCATCGGACCAAATATAAAAATGTATAATTTTTTGGACCAATTTTGGTCCAATCGGACCAAAATGGCAACCCTACTCATAATTAACTTTTCTGCAGAAACTGGAAGGAAGGGAAACTACTTAAGTCTTGCATAAATGAGTTCTATAAAGTCTCTTTAATTCAATATTAGGGTTTCTACACAAGCTTTACGACTTTTTCAACATACGTGTTATACCATCATAAGCGTATGTGGCAAAAGTCACAGTTTGTGACAGGCCAACTCGTCAAAATAGTTTGGTTAAAATATTCTTAAACAAACGAAAGATTAAAATTTTCTAAAACAAACCAAAATTTTATTAATTTAACTAAAATGTTTCTTTCAGGAGGGTTTTTTGTTTTTGAGTGTAGTCAAAAGTTACTTATCGACTTAATTAAGGCCAAGGGGCTCTAATAGTAGGCCGTTAATTGATCCGTTGTTTATTTCTAGAATCACTTGGCTTAGTACGACGAATATATTCAACATCCCAGTAGCAACAGATGAACGTGTTGGTCAGTCCCTACAATCTTTTATTTTAGTCTCTTGTTCAAGTTTTATTTTATCATTCCACTTAACACACCTTTTTGGGTAATCGCAACTAAACCCAAGCATAGTTTATCGTTTATTTTGTTTTTCACATTTTCTCTAGTAAGTAATTTACGTGCTTGCATGAAGCGTTTTTTTCTGCTCATTCGTGTTTTTGCCAGTTTTAGTAGTTGAAATAATTTTCCAAGAAAAATTTATTTGAGAACCTTTTTCATGTCAGGCTCTTTATTCTGCATTCCAGCTAAGATCTTAGTTGGCTTTTGTAAAAGTACCAATGCTGACTGGAAGTTAGTGAGTTGGCAATGTTCAGTTTTTTTATCGTTGTGATTCCAATTTTCTTATATTCTGAACTATTTCCTTTGCTTTATTTACTGGCAACTACCGGAAGTTGCAACATATTTACACAAAAGAAGCCACTTAGCTGCTTGTTTTTGCCACTCATGCTACGGCTGTGCCTCTGTCTTTTGGCTGATATTGCCTCTGGTGTATCTGTCCCCCTTCCCTCTATAAATATTTGTGATTCGTATGCATTTTATGCGCCATAGGAACAGTGTGATTCAAAAACAAAAACGCATACTTACATCTATTCTGCCGGAATCACATTCACAAGGAAATTTTCAAGTTTTGATAGAGTTCCACTCGATTTGCTAGCATGTTGCTGACTACGAATTGGCAATGTTAGTGTGAATGAAGGTATTCGATGATTCGAGGGATGGTGAAAGAGTCAGTCACATTATTATACCCACCACAATAGGATGCAACACATCGAAATAATGATTTCCGACTAACAATGTCTTTTCGACATATGTGATTTCTTGAGCATATGCGATCTTCGAAAAATTTAAAATTACACTGAAAAAAAAGCATACTCGGTTCCAAAGATTTTGTCTTTACTTTAAAAAATTTGGTATTGATTCCGAGCCAAAGAAGCGGAGAATGCAAGTAAGGATACTTTTAAGACACAATTCTCTTTTAAATTTAGGTTTTGTGTACTTGCTTCTAGGAAGCTAATTTTAATTTTTCGCTTTCTCAGCTTTTTTTCCTCATATGCTATCAAAGTCCTTTAAAAACGAGTTAACGGCAACTTTATTTTCCAAATTGGAACTCGACTTCCAGTAGAAATTATGCTATGTTTGAAGTAAAAAACTTCTTTAAAAAAAAGTTTTGAAAAACATGTCCTATATTTGAACGATTTTTTGCTTTGTAGTCAAGATGCAAAAAGACAACAAATTTAAAGACAATTTCATTAAATTTAAAGAATTTTTCTGAATTATTAAAGTCAAGTTGACCTTAGCCTATAAATTTTTTCTTTCATGTTAAGATACCCATTTTTAAGTCAAATCACTTAATTATAAGGACAATACGACTTCATTGAAAAGTTTATCGACTTTTGGACAAGGAAAATAACTTTATTTTAGAGAAATGCGTCTTCTATGCTAAGCAAAATTTGTATTCGTATTTTAATGACATGAAATCTTTGACCTCACGACAATATTTTTTTCAGTGTAATTGGTTGTTTAGGTCTTTAAAGAGTCTTGTACGAATCGGTTCATGTTTTGATCTAGCCCCCATATAAACCGATCTCTCGATTTTAATTTTTCAAGGTATGGAATCCATAATTTATATCCGATTTGCTTGATATTTTAAATCTATATTTATTTTAAGGCCATTTAGATCTTTGCTAAATTAGGCTTGATTCCTTGATTTGATTTTTTGAGCGCATAGAAGTCACTTTTATTCCTACATGCCCGCAATTTACCTGTTTTGGGCCTTACATATCACTATTATTATAAAGTATTCATTATGACTTATCCTTCATAAAAACTGAATAAAATTATCCATTTCGATCAACATGTCCACTCTATACACTCAAAAAAATTGAACTCTCTATTTCACTAAAGCTAATTTAACTTAACTTTAGTTGATGGAATTATTATTTTTGTAGAAAGTTTTCTTTACTCTAATAATTTTTGCGTACGTTAGTTAAATTAACTAAAAACGGTAAAAAATTATACACAAATTAAGCAAACAGATTTACTAAATTCGTACTTCTCACAAAATAGTTCACTATTTCTTTAAATTTGTAAATTTTACCAAAAATGCGTCCATCATGAACTTCGTATGTCACTAAAGACATTCTTACATTTTTTAACTCCAATGTTTTCCTTCAAACTACAAAATTTTCTTTAACAAGTGAAAAAAATTAATTATGTCTAACAAATTTTCTTGTATTTGTCGAAAAATATTTGCTTATTTTTGTGATATCGGCGTGTTTTTGTACTGTTTAGTACAAATTTTCAAAAAATATTCAAAATTTTCTAAAATTAACAAAAAAAAAATTTTTCCATGTGGATTCACTTTTTTTTCAGTGTAGGCTCCGCCACATAATGTATAAAATATTATAATTCATTACGACGAAAAGATTTTGAAAGAAAATTATTTTGTTTATTCCATGGGGATTTAACATTATGCCCGTCTAAACTTTTCCCTGTATATACTTGATTGAACTGCTTGTATTTGAACTGGTATTAAAGATTACGCAAACTTAATTATAGGACACGAAATTGTCACAAAATTAAGGACAACATTCTTTAAAATAAAAACATTTTAATCAAAGGAATGTTTATAACCTTGCTTGATTTTTATACCCTGCGCCACACTGTGGTATTATAAGTTAGTGCATATGTTTGTAACACCCAGAAGGAGACGAGATAGCCACATGGTGTCTTTGGCAATAATGCTCAGGGTGGGTCCCTGAGTCGATATAACCATGTCCGTCTGTCCGTTTGTCCGTCCGTCCGTCTGTCTGTCTGTCTGTGAAAACATTTTTGTGATCAAAGTCTAGCTCGCAATTTAAGTCCAATCGCCTTCAAATTTGGCACATGTTCCTAATTTGGGTCAGAATAGAACCCTATTGAGTTTGGAAGAAATCGGTTCAGATTTAGATATGGCTCCCATATATATCTTTCGCCCGATATGCACTAATATGGACCCAGCAGCCAGAGTTTTATACCGATTTGCTTGAAATTTTGTACAAACATAACACTTGGTCGTGTAGTTAAGTGTGCAAAATTTGATTGAAATCGGTTCAGATTTAGATATAGCTCCCATATATATCTTTCGCCCGATATGGATTTATATGGCCCCAGAAGCCAGATTTTTGGCCGAATTGGGTTGAAATTTAGCACTAGGAGTACAATGAGTAGTATAGTCAAGTGTGCAAAATTTGATTGAAATCGGTTCAGATTTAGATATAGCTCCCATATATATCTTTCGCCCTATATGAACTAATATGGTCCTAAAAGCCAGCGTTTTTGCCCAATTTGGTTGAAATTTTGCACAGGGAGTAGATTTAGCATTGTAGCTATGCGTACCAAATTTAGTTGAAATCGATTCAGATTTAGATATAGCTCCCATATATATCTTTCACCCGATATGCACTTATATGGAAGCCAGAGTTTTATCCCGATTAGCTTGAAATTTTGCACAAGGAGTACAATTGGTAGTATAGTCATGTGTGCCAAATTTGATTGAAATCGGTTCAGATTTAGATATAGCTTCCATATATATTTTTCGCCCGATATGGACTTATATGGCCCCAGAAGCCAGAGTTTTGGCCCAATTTGGTTGAAATTTAGCACTAGGAGTACAATGAGTAGTATAATCAAGTGTGCAAAATTTGATTGAAATCGGTTCAGATTTAGATATAGCTGCCATATATATCTTTCGCCCAATATGGACTAATATGGTCGTAAAAGCCAGCGTTTTTGCCCAATTTGGTTGAAATTTTGCACAGGGAGTAGATTTAGCATTGTAGCTATGCGTACCAAATTTAGTTGAAATCGATTCAGATTTAGATATAGCTCCCATATATATCTTTCACCCGATATGCACTTATATGGACCCAGAAGCCAGAGTTTTATCCCGATTAGCTTGAAATTTTGCACAAGGAGTACAATTGGTAGTATAGTCATGTGTGCCAAATTTGATTGAAATCGGTTCAGATTTAGATATAGCTTCCATATATATTTTTCGCCCGATATGGACTTATATGGCCCCAGAAGCCAGAGTTTTGGCCCAATTTGGTTGAAATTTTGCATTAGGAGTACAATCAGTAATATGGTCATGTGTACCAAATTTGGTTGAAATCGGTTTAGATTTAGATATAGCTCCCATATATATGTTTTTCTGATTTCGACAAAAATGGTGAAAATACCAACATTTGCCTTGTTAAATCGCCACTGCTTAGTCGAAAAGTTGTAAAAATGACTCTAATTTTCCTAAACTTCTAATACATATATATTGAGCGACAAATCATAAATAAACCTTTGCGAAGTTTCCTTAAAATTGCTTCAGATTTAAATGTTTCCCATATGTGTTTTACTAACATTGTGTTCCACCCTAGTGCATTAGCCAACTTATATTTTGAGTCTATAGATTTTGTAAAAGTCTATCAAATTCTGTCCAAATCGAGTGATATTTAAATGTATGTATTTGGGACAAACCTTTATATATAGTCTCCAACATATTTGACGGATGTGATATGGTATCGCAAATTTAGATCTACAAAGTGGTGCAGGGTATAATATAGTCGGCCCCGCCCGACTTTAGACTTTCCTTACTTGTTTTTCATTTTAAAGTCGTGTCGTTCAACTAAGAAAAATTTTCCTTAAAATGCATCTTTTGTTCGAAATAAATAGAAAAATCCTTAAGGGAAGGTCAAAATCTTTAGATGCAAGTAAAAATTTTTTAGGATTGAATAGAAGCAAAAATTAGAAAAATCTGGAGGTTTTTTGGGTTTAAATAAGTATACTGAATATGGTCTATATCGACCCATGGTCTGGAATAGACCGATTTTTTGTTTATTTTTAGACTACAAATGGACTAACTCTTTTTCTTCATATTCTATCTTCAAAAATGTATTAACGAAAATTTAAACATCTAAATTCAACGTAGACCTCAAGTAGAAATAATGCTAAAGTTTTTTTTTTTGTACCTTGTAGACACGATGCATTGAGACAACAAACGTAAAAACAGTTTGATTAATTCTTAAAAATTTTTCAGAATTATTAAAGCCAAGATGACCTTCGTCAAACAAATTTTTATATCATGTAAAGATACCCATTTTTAAGTCAAATCACTTAACTATTGTCGTATTTGGTTTCACGATACTATTTTTTCAATGTTTACACGATTTGCTCAGCTTTATTGAAAGACAAATATCTGTCGTCGAATACACAATTGACGTTTTTCAAGATATTGGAGGAAAATGTACTAAAGTACTAGAGCTCGGCCGAAAAATCGGCTTCGGCTTCGGCTCCGGCGTTTGGACCAAACCCGTAACGGCTTGATGAGAACGATTAATAGAAGCCAAAGCTTTTTACAATTGTTTTGTAGCTTCACCTTAGCCGCAAGAAATATGCAGCTAGTTTTAATAAATTTTAATCGTAAAAACAATAATTTTTAGATATGTATATAACCAATTTTACGATAAATCATATTTATGTCGTAAAATATCGTGTCAAAAATAATCTACCAAAATTTTAATAAAATTTAAATTTAAACAAGTAAGTAAAGTAGAAAGTCGGGCGGGGCCGACTATATCATACCCTAAACCACCTCTACTGCATTAGTAAACATAAGTATTTGTGGGGTATCATTGGTATAGGTTTTGGAGAACATACATGTTTATGGGTGTCTTGTCACAATCTGAGCAGAAATGTCTAATATTAGGAGCTATAGTTTATTTTGCACCAAAAGAGTTAGTATGCCACTAATATTGAGTCCATTATTAAACAAGTAAGTAAAGTAGAAAGTCGGGCGGGGCCGACTATATCATACCCTAAACCTCCATTACAGAATTAGTAATCATAAGCATTTGTGGGGTAACATATAGGTCTGGGAGATAAACCGCAGTTGCATATTTAAGAAAATTAAGGGGTACATGTCTATGGGTGCTTTGTGTCAATCTGACTATAGCTCATAGTCAATGTTGCCAGGGAAAATGTTCGGTTTACACTACAAGGACAAAAAAAGTTCCCTACTTTCCTATACATTCCCAAACAATTTTCCCTACTATATTTTTCGTTAAATTTAAAAAATTTTACAAAACAAAAATGGTTCTAAGTACTTTATTATCTTAAAACATGAATATGCAACGTATATAACTTAGAATATAAATTTGTACGGTTGCCACAGTTGGTAGAATTCTACCCAAATTAGTAATCTGTTTTGTTAAATCTTTATAAAAATATATAAACAAATTTTTGTGAGAAATTTTCTATAGAAATAAAATTTTGACAATAAATTCTACAGAAATAAAATTTTGAGACAAAATTCCACAGAAATAAAATTTTGAGAAATTTTTTTATAGAAATAATATTTTGAAAAAAATTTCTATAGAAATACAATTTTGACAAAATGTTCTATAGAAATAAAATGTTGACAAAATTTTCTTCAGGAATAAAGTTTACCACACATTGTTAAAGATCAAGCCTTGCCTTACCAATTGTGTTGAGTGAAAATGTCCTACATTGTGGCCCTACGTCCCTACAAGACGCTAAATATTAAAAAACCCAACATATAGGGAATTTCCCCTACTTCTAGCAACACTGGCTGTGTTGATATTGCACCTACGGAGTTAGGTTAGGTTAAGTGGCAGCCCGATGTATCAGGCTCACTTAGACTATTCAGTCCATTGTGATACCACATTGGTGAACTTGGTATGCCACTAATATTGAGCCCATTATTAAAAAAAAGAGAAAATCGTTAAATTAATGTGGGTAATAAATAAAAATTTGTAAAAATCGAGCAATACTCTTATGTAAGAGCTACAAGTACGTATAAGTACGATCGGCTAGTACATCAAAATTTGAAATTTGAGTAACATTGGTTAATAAATAAGAGTACTATGGCCAAATTTGGGAAAATCGAGCGATGCATATATATGGAAGCTATATCTAAATCTGAACCAATTTGTATAATATTTTGCTGGTTTGATTAATACCACAAAAGGTTACCTTGTGCAAGATTTGAGTAAGATCAGTTAAGAAACGAGGCCTGTATGGTCAAACATAAGGTTATTAGGGGAGAATTTTTCAAAATCGGGTGACACATATATGGGAGCTATATCTTCATCTGAACCGATTTCGATGAAATTTTGCACATATAGTTAGTACCATAGAGGACTGAATATAGCAAACTTTTAGTAAGATCGGTTAACAAATAAGGGTTCTATGGCCAAATTTGGGAAAATCGGGCTATACATATATATGGGAGCTATATCTAAATCTGAACCGTCTTCGATGATTTTTTGCACATATAGTTGGTGCTATAGAAGACTACCTTTAGCCAAATTTGAGTAAGATCGGTTGATAGATAAGGGTTTTATGGACAAATTTAGAAAAATCGGGCGGTACATATATATGGGAGCTATAGCTAAATCTGAACCGATTTCGATGATTTTTTGCACATATAGTTGGTGCTATAGAAGATTACATTTAGCCAAATTTGACTAAGATCGGTTGATAAATAAGGGTTTTATGGCCAAATTTAGATAAATCGGGCGATATATATATATATATATATATATATATATATATATATATGAGAGCTATATCTAAATCTGAACCGATTTGGATGAAATTTTGCAGACTTGAAGGGCGATGGAAAAGATTACCTTTTGCCAAATTTGGTGACGATCCGTTTGAAAAAAAGCGCAACGTGACCCCATTTGTCGAAATCGGGCGATAAATATATATGGGAGCTATATCTAAATTTGATCCGATTTCTTCCAAATTCAATAGCGTTCGTCCTTGTGCCCAAAAAACTCCCTGTACCAAATTTCATCAAAATCGGTTAATAATTGCGACCGGACTCCTGTGAACAACACATACATGGACAGACGGACGGACGGACGGACGGACACCAAGCGCTAGATCGACTCAGGAGGTGATTCTGAGTCGATCGGTATATATTTTATGGGGTCTAAAATCAATATTTCTATTAGGCACATTTTTTGGCCGATCAAACTTATTATACCCTGACCACTATGTGGTTTAGGGTATAAAAAAAAACTTATTTTGACGTTTTTGTTTAAATTTTTGTAGTTAGTATAAATTTTTTTTCTTCGTAAGATACGATTTATTTTTTTTTTTTGATTTTATAACATTTTCAGCATTTTCAATAATATATATTGTTTATGGTCTCTCCCCCATACAACTATCATTTGAATAGTAAATGTGTAAAATTTTAAATGTTTTAACGCTTTTAGCTTGCATTAACATAGGAAGTTACTACTTCTAAAAAAGAGGGAACTTTGAAAATATGACCTAATATGAAAATTAAAATTTTTAAACATATTGACTGTATTGATAATGTTGTCAAAATTTAAAGACTATAGACAATTCTCTCAAAATTTCAATTCTAAAATTTCATCTACATAACAATTTTAATTCTAAAATTTTATTTCTATAACATATTTTATTTCTTTAAAAAATTTGGGAAAAATTTTATTTCTATAGAACATTTGGTCAAAATTTTATTTTTATAGAAAATTTTGTAAAAAAAAAAAATTATAGAAAATTTTGTGAACATTTGTTTCTATAGCAAATTTTGTTAAAGTTTATTTCTATAGAAAATTTTGTTAAAAAATTTTATCAAAATTTTATTTTTTTTAGAATTTTTTTTTTTTAATTTTATTTCTATAGAAAATTGTGGCAAAATTTTATTTCTATAAAAAATTGTTTTAAAATTTTATTTCTATAGAAAATTGTGGCAAAATTTTATTTCTATAAAAAATTTTGTCAACATTTTATTTCTACAGAAAATTTTGTCAACGTTTTTTTTTTCTATAGAAAATTTTGTCAAAATTTTATTTCTATAGAACATTTTGTTAAAATTTTATTTCTATAGAAATTTTTGACAAAATTTTATTGCTATAGAAAATTATGGCAACATTTTATTTCTATAGAAAATTGTGACAAAATTTTATTTCTATAGACAATTTTGTTATAATTTTATAGAAAATTTTGTTAAAGTTTTATTTCTATGGCAAATTTTGTCAACATTTTATTTCTATGGAAAAGTCTGTCAAATTTTTATTTCCATAGAAAATTTTGTCAAAATTTTATGTCTATAGAAAATTTTGTCAAAATTTTATTTCTATAGAAATTTTTGTCAAAATTTTATTTCTATAGAAAATTTTATCATTTTATTTCTATAGAAAATTTTGTAATTTTGTCAACATTTTATTTCTATTGAAAATTTTGTTAAAATTTTATTGCTGTATAAAATTGTGGCAAAATTTTATTGCTATAGAAAATTGTGGCATAATTTTATTTTATATTGAAAATTGTGACAAAATTTTTTTCTATAGACAATTTTGGCAAAGTTTTATTTTGTTAAAAATTTTATTTGAGTCGAAAATTTTGTTAAAATTTTATATATAGAAAGTTTTGACAAAATTTTATTGCTATAGAAAATTGTGGCAAAATTTTATTTCTATAGAAAATTGTGACACAATTTGGCAATTGGCAAAATTTTAATTCCATAGAAAATTTACCAAAATTTTATTTTTATAGAAAATTTTGTAAGAAAGTTGTTTCTATAGAAAATTTTGCTAAAATTTTATTTCTGTAAAAAAAATTTTGTTACAAATTTTATTTGAGTTGAAAATTTTGTCAAAATTTTTGTTTTTAAGGAAATTTTGTCAAAATTTTTGTTTTTAAGGAAATTTTGTAAAAAAATTATTTCTATAGAAAATTTTGACAACATTGTTTTCTATAGACAGTTTTGGCACAATTTTATTTCTATATAAAAATTTGAGAAAATGTTAATGTTTTTATAAATTTGGGAAAGTTTTATTTCTATAGAAAAATCTTGTCAAAGTTTTATTTATTCTTTTCTAGAAAATTTAAAACCCCTTATATTTTGCAAAATTTACCAAAACATCAATAATTTAGATTGGCAGAATTAAACATTAAAAAATCTACCAGTTTTGGTAGAATTCTGCCAACTGTGACAACCGTCGTAATATGATATAAATTATGAAGCACAAAATATTTTTAAAAAATCTATATTGATATTAAAGCTCGCTTCGGCTGAGCTTTATGGCGTACATCAAATTACAATTTTTCAAATATTTCTCCCCATCGTTCTCTAAAATTCAAATACTCCCAACATTGTACACTGTTACCTCCCAATATATTTTATCGTACCTCGAAGAAATTTGAGTGTTAAACGCTACAGTTTATTGCCAGGAAGGGACGGAAAGGCAGTTTAGTACATGTCCAAATAACTGAAGATAGAAAATGCATTTCGGACCTCTTGTTATTGTTGAAAAGCCTTACCTACATATGTGTCGGTATATTCATACATTGATTTTGTCTCTTCTTTCCGTCTATAAAAATGTCTGTGTAGAAAATTCAAGTATTTGACTATTTGCGTTTGCCAATTGTGGCCACGGTGAAAAAATTCAGAAATTTTACAATAACGATTTCACTGTAAGAAACACAACAACCTCAACATACTATTGGAAATGTTGTCCTAAGGTAGATGTTACGTACGTAGGTAGTAGATTGGAATGCATAATAAAGTCATAAACTTTGAAATTAATGTCAGGCAGGAAAAAAGGTTTTTATGGCAATTAGTGTTGCTGTGACAATGATGGTGATGATGTTGGTGATTGTGAGTGTTGTGATAGTGATGATATAAATAGAGAAGACAAATGCAGTTGCTTTTATTGCGGCGAGAATGACTTATATACTCCCCTAAAACTTCGAATAGACAATTAGAAATTGAAATTTTGTTAAATATTTTTACATATTTGTGCAAATATACGGGTAGGTTAGGTGGCAGCCCGATGTATCAGGTTCACTTAGACTATTCAGTCCATTGTGATACCACATTGGTGAACTTCTCTCTTATCACTGAGTGCTGCCCGATTCCATGTTAAGCTCAATGACAAGGGACCTCCTTTTTATAGCCGAGTCCGAACGGCGTTCCACATTACACTGAAACCACACTGAAAAAAAACATACTCGGTTCCAAAGATTTTGTCTTTACTTTAAAAATTTTGGTATTGATTCCGAGCCAAAGAAGCGGAGAATACAAGTAAGGATACTTTTAAGACACAATTCTCTTTTAAATGTGAGTTTTGTGTACTTGCTTCTAGGAAGCAAATTTTAATTTTTCACTTTTTCAGCTTTTTTTCTTCATATGCTATCAAAGACCTTTAAAAACGAGTTAACGACAACTTTATTTTCCAAATTAAGACTCGACTTCCAGTAGAAATTATGCTAAGTTTCAAGTAAAAAATAAAGTTTTGAAAAACATGTCCTATATTTGGACGATTTTTTGCTTTGTAGTCAAGATGCAAAAAAACAACAAATTTAAAGACAATTTCATTAAATTTAAAGAACTTTTCTGAATTATTAAAGTCAAGTTTACCTTAGCCCAAACATTTTTTCTTTCATGTTATGATACCCATTTTTAAGTCAAATCGCTTAATTATAAGGACAATACGACTTCATTGAAAAGTTTATCGACTTTTGGACAAGGAAAAAAACTTTATATTAGAGAAATGCGTCTTCTATGGTAAGCAAAATTTGCATTTGTATTTTAAAGACATGAAATCTTTGACCTCACGACAATATTTTTTTCAGTGCACTTAGAGAAGTTTTGAGACCCTCAGAAATGTCACCAGCAATACTGAGGTGGGATAATCCACCGCTGAAAAACTTTTTGGTGTTCGGTCGAAGCAGGAATCGAACCCACGACCTTATGTATGCAAGGCGGACATGCTAACCATTGCACCACGGTGGCTCCCAAATATACGGGTAGCTATAAATAATATTTTTTACCCATAAAATTCAGAGGGCTTTCCCGTCCTATGGAAGCCTTCAGAATGGCTTATAAAAAGACAGGGCGCATGGATCTACTCATAGACAATTTACTTAACTCCTCCTACAAATAAGTTACCCTTATTTAGATTTCACTAGTAAGGCTTTCTTCATTAGGTGACATTGGAAGAATTGGAAGCAAAAATTAAAAAAATCGAATTTTTCAATTTATTTATTCCGAAAAAAATTTAACAGATTTATCAAACGAACCCAGCAAAAAATTTGGAAATTCTTCTTAAAGCACAACTTTAAAAGCACTTCCAAAAATGTTCTCCCAAAGATGTTCCTTATTTTAACTGCACAGGAAGTTTATTTGGGTCAATTTTTTATAACTCGATTTTTTCATATTTTTAATGGGAAATTTAAAATTTTATTGTTTCAAATGGGTTAAAAACAGATAAAAATTTAAAAAAAAAAGTGCAAACGATTTTAATTTTGCCGAAAAAAATGCTAAATCCTTTCTAGAAAAATTGCGAATTTTTGAAAATATTTGATGTCAAACGTTCCAAACAAGCGTTATAATACATTAAAAATCATAAAAAAATTAAAAATGTTTTATTCGTCAAAATATCACAAAATTTTTTTATTCACATCCAAATCATTGGATTCGCATCACACCTTAAGAAGTGATGCAAATTCAGTGCAACAGCTGTTGAAATGGTGGACATACGTCCTATAACAAGCTCATGTTAAAATCATCGCTTCTGCGCCAATTTTGCACCACTTCCGGATCCAAAAAGAACATTTTCACTACTTTTTTGGCGACGCTTTTTTTGCTGGGAAGTATTGTCAATGCCTATTTTACCATCTTTCTGAAAAAACTACCCCTTTCGAATAAATCCGACCAAATTTTTGGACTGCTCATAAGAACAAAAATGGTGATCAGCCGGGTCATGCGTCATCGATCAAAAGTAACCAGAACGTACAATGTCTGTGCTATACGGTGGGTGCTTTCGGACTTTTTATTCAGTATTGAGGGTTTCCAAATAAGTTTTTACCGGTTTTGCAACATGTGGCCAAAAGTTATTGTGTTGCAAACTTAACTTGCGTGCCTTTCCAAAAATAGTGACTCTCCCATATTAACGCTAGAAATAAAAGCGAAAAAAGTTACAAAGTTTTGTATCAGAGAAATGTGTCTCCTATGTTACGAAAAAATGGCTTTCGCATTTTAAAGACATGAAATTTTATGGCAATATTTTATCCAGTGTAGCGAAATTTTAGAAAAGTAGATCTTGTTAAAATTGAAAAATTGAAAGTCGGCTTGTTATGTTCACGACTTGGGAGCAGCAGGAGAGTGCCTTCAGCGTCTTTAAATAAATCCTCTTCTTGGTGTGACAAACCCATGCCCAAAATTTATTACATCTTTTATGTATTCTATAGTTCCAAAACTCCATTTCTCTACAGGCATAGGCAATGCCAACAAATTAAAAATGTGTTTGTATGAGTTTCCATTTTAGTCTTTTATGGTCAAAGGAAGTTGAATTTTGGAAGGATATACATTAAGGAAATTTATGAACAGGATATGTCCAATGTTAGTTTACGATCACAGAATTGAATAATGCTGTTCTTAGGTGCATTGTAAAGAAGTACCTACTAAGGGGGAAATGTCTCTTTAAATGGGTCTATAAATGTCACTCAATGTGCCAACTAACGATGAAGGTGTGCCAAATACAAAGTTTCATTGAAAACTCCTTACAATATTTTATTCTCTACGAGTGGGCTGAAGTTTAGGACATTTACCCAGAATGCCATATTTTATGTGAAATTAGAGTTTATTTTTGGCCATTGGTATACTTGGATACAATGATGGAGGAATATATGATATAGTTGTAATAACCTTAAAACTGTAATGATAATTAGATAAATGCTTAATAAGTACGACAGACTATAAATTAGGCTGCATGTATGTTGTGCAAGGAGTTCTGAGGAAAAAAAGCCATCAGTTGAATTTGAAAACTGTTGACTAATAATTCTGGTCGGCTCCTTTTTTCATAAGGACCACTCAATCCATTTACTTTATTTTTCGGGAATGTGATGGGAATATCTAATCAGTATGGAATGGACATTTAGTTTCATTTTCCTTATCTCACATGCCAGTTTCTTCTAAGTCAAATTCGCCATATTTTTGTTCGCGAATTTTTTGTGCAGTTGGCGTGCTTAAGACTACAAATATGTCCTACACTGAAAAAAAAGCATACTCGGTTCCAAAGATTTTGTCTTTACTTTAAAAAATTTGGTATTGATTCCGAGCCAAAGAAGCGGAGAATACAAGTAAGGATACTTTTAAGACACAATTCTCTTTTAAATTTAGGTTTTGTGTACTTGCTTCTAGAAAGCAAATTTTAATTTTTCGCTTTCTCAGCTTTTTTTCTTCATATGCTATCAAAGTCGAGTTAACGGCAACTTTATTTTCCAAATTAGGACTTGGCTTCCAGTAGAAATCATGCTATGTTTGAAGTAAAAAACTTCCTTAAAATAAAGTTTTGAAAAACATGTCCTATATTTGAACGATTTTTTGCTTTGTAGTCAAGATACAAAAATACAACAAATTTAAAGACAATTTCATTAAATTCGTATTTTAAAGACATGAAATCTTTGACCTCACGACAATATTTTTTTCAGTGTAAGCATTTTGGTTTCTTCTTCACCTCGGTTATTGAGTAAATGCCGATTTTCTCGTTCTTGGCATGGATATCACTTTTCATATGATTTAAGAACAAAACTCCGCAAAGTTACACAGTGGATGATTATTGATCGAAATGAATAATTTTGATTTTGGCTATTATTAAAATTAAAATCAAAATTCTATTGAGTGTACCTCATGGGCGTAAAATAAATTTGCGGACATGGCATGCATAAATTGTTTTTTCTATTGGTCCAAGAAGTCGAATCGGGATATTGGTCTATAAAGGAATAATACCGAAACATTAAGTCATATATTTAGCGTAGTTCTTTTTGGAAACAAAAAGCCAAATGTTAAATTTTAAGCATATTGGATTAAAAATGCGTTCTCTATGCTATCAAGGAATCCAATCGGGAGATCGGTCTATATTTAAGAAGTATTAAAACACGACCTAATATATACCAAATTTTGCATAGCTTTTTACGACATTAAAAAATTGGTCCATATGGAAGCCATATTTAAACAGGAACCCATGTATGCCAAACTAAACGCTGCTCTTAACTGACTTAAAATACCTCTAACATAGATACAAAATTTTAAACAAATGGGAAGAATTCAAATGCGGAGATCGGAATTTTCCGGGGACTATATCAAAACGATATATACCAAATTCAGCTCTTTATGCCTCTAAAATCTTTAAATTGGCAAGCCTGGTATTGGAACATGTAAGTATTTTTTGTGCAAATTTCACCATCATCCAATAAGTCTGAACTCCATGTAAACGTGATTCTCCTCTTCGCTGACCTCGGTCTTTAATCACATTTTTATACCCTCCACCATAGGATGGGGGTATATTAACTTTGTCATTCCGTTTGTAACGCATCGAAATATTGCTCTAAGACCCCATAAAGTATATATATTCTGGGTCGTGGTGAAATTCTGAGTCGATCTGAGCATGTCCGTCCGTCCGTCCGTCTGTTGAAATCACGCTAACTTCCGAACGAAACAAGCTATCGACTTGAGTTGTTATTGATGTAGGTCGGATGGTATTGAAAATGGGCCATATCGGTCCACTTTTACGTATAGCCCCCATATAAACGGACCTCCAAATTTGGCTTGTGATTGCTCTAAGAGAAGCAAATTTCATCCGATCTGGCTGAAATTTGGTACATGGTGTTAGTATATGGTCTCTAACAACCATGCAAAAATTGGTCCATATCGAACCATAATTACATATAGCCCCCATATAAACCGATCCCCCGATTTGGCTTGCGGAGCCTCTAAGAGAACCAAATCTCCTCCGATCCGGCTGAAATTTGGTACATGGTGTTAGTATATGGCCCTAACAACCATGCAAAAATTGGTCCACATCGGTCCATAATTATATATAGTCCCCATATAAACCGATCCCCCGATTTGGCTTGCGGAGCCTCTAAGAGAAGCAAATTTCATCCGATCCGGCTGAAATTTGGCACATGGTGTTGGTATATATTCTCTAATGACCATGCACAAATAGGTCGAAATCGGTCCATAATTATATATAGCCCCCATATAAGCCGATCCCCAGATTTGACCTCCGGAGCCCCTTAGAGGAGCAAAAGTCATCCGATCCGATTGAAATTTGGTCCGTGGTGTTAGTATATTGTATCTAACAACCAGGCCAAAATTGGTCCATATCGGTCCATAATTATATATAGCCCCCATATAAATCGGTCCCCAGATTTGTCCTCCGGAGCCTCTTAGAGGAGCAAAATTCATCAGATCCGGTTGAAATTTGGAACGTGGTGTTAGAATGTGGTCTCCAACAAACACGCAAGAATTGGTCCATATCGGTCCATAATTATATATAGCCCCCATATAAACCGTTCCCCAGATTTGATCTCCGGAGCCTCTTAGAGGAGCAAAATTCATCCGATCCGGTTGAAATTTGCAACGTGGTGTTAGGTTAGGTTAGGTTAGGTTAGATTAGGTTAGGTGGCAGCCCGATGTATCAGGCTCACTTAGACTATTCAGTCCATTGTGATACCACATTGGTGAACTTCTCTCTTATCACTGAGTGCTGCCCGATTCCATGTTAAGCTCAATGACAAGGGAGCTCCTTTTTATAGCCGAGTCCGAACGGCGTTTCACATTACAGTGAAACCACTTAGAGAAGCCTTGAAACACTCAGGAATGTCACCAGCATTACTTAGGTGGGATAATCTTTTTGGTGTTCGGTCGAAGCAGGAATCGAACCCACGACCTTGTGTATGCAAGGCGGGCATGCTAACCATTGCACCACGGTGGCTTTAGTGGTGTTAGTATAAGGCCGCTAATAACCATGCAAAAATTGGTCCATATCGGTCTATAGTTATATATAGGCGATCCCCAATCACACAAAAATTGGTCCTTATCGGTTCGTAATCATGGTTGCCACTCGAGCCAAAAATAATCTACCAAAATTTTATTTTTATAGAAAACATTCTCAAAATGTTATTTCTATAGAAAATTTTGTCAACATTTTATTTCTATAGAACATTTTGTCAAAATTTTATTTCTATAGAAAATTGTGTCAGAATTATATTTCTATAGAAAATTTTATCCAAATTTTATTTCTATAGAAAATTTTTCCAAATTTTACTTCTATAGAAAATGTTGTCAAAATTTTATTTTGTCAAAATTTTATTTTTATAGAAACTTTAAACTTAATTATATACGTATTTAATCGGCCTTTTTTAGTTTAATATATACCACGTATGGACTATGTGGTATATATTACGGTGTTAGGAAGTTTTAAGATACCTTGCCGTCGGCAAGTGTTACCGCAACCCAAGTAATTCGATTGTGGATGACAGTCTTCAGTAGAAGTTTCTACGCAATCCATGGTGGAGGGTACATAAGCTTCGGCCTGGCCGAACTTACGGCCGTATATACTTGTTTGAACCTAAGTTCTGTTATATAATCCCTCATTGAATTCGAACCTTTATTGTAATCATCTATTATTTGCAGCAGTCCTCTAGTAGTGAAGAAGAAAATAGGTAAAGCCCTGCGCCGGCTATTTGTGTACAGCATGGAACATTTTGGTAAGCTTCTTATACGTGGAATGGAGACACAAGGGTGACGATTACGTAACTTACCTGCACATGTGTCCGAGTCCAAGATTTCATTATTCTATACGACACCATCGGACTTCATTCAATAATCACTTCAGTGTTTAACGATCGACGTCTTCAACCTTCAGCACACAGTCACATAGAATTGCCACCACCAACTAGCAAGTGGAAGAGAAACAAACAAACACTAATATCTCACATGTCCCTGTAAAACGATCTGGTAAGTTTGCACATTTTGCGTAAAGGTGATTACTAAGTACGGGGTTAGCCCCTAGGATCAAAATAAGTCAGTGGAACCAAAGTAAAGGCATAGCATTTAACAAACAAGGCCTATTAAATACATATATAAGCCACGTTAGTTCTTGATCTGTTTATATAGAGGAGTCTATAAATAATTATGAACCGATATGGATCCATTCATACATGGCCAACTATCATTTGTTACTCCTTGAAGCTCAAGAATTCAAATCTGGGGATGTGTTTATATGGAGGCCCGATATTAAGCAAGTTTTGCATGGTTGTTAGCAGACAAATACTAATATTACGTACCAAATATTATACTGTCCGGATGAAATATTCTCCGTATGGTCAGGCAGTCAAATTTGGAGATTGGTATATATGGGAGCTATACCTAATACTAATTACTTGTGCCAATTTAAAAAAGTATATACGGCAGTAAGTTCATCAAGGCCGAATCTTATGTACGCTCCACCATGGATTGTGTAGAAACTTCTACGAAAGACTGTCATCCACAATCGAATAACTTGGGTTCTGGTAATACTAACCGATGGAGAGGTATCTTAAAACCTCTTAACATCGTCTTCTAAATTGTAAGTTAGTCCACACGTGGTATATATTGGACAAAAAAGGCAGATTAAATATTTATATAATACAGTTCTTCACTGGTATGTTAAGGTAAGTCTACAAATAATAACGAACCGATATGGACTTTTGCGCGGCAATTAGAGATCCAGAATTGAAATAAAGGGGCCGCTTTATATGGGGGCTATAAAGGGTGATACGGTCAAAATTTGGTCAAGGGAAAACGCGTGTAAATCGCTGCAATCGTTTATTTAAAAAATCAAATTAAATTTCTTTTTTAAGTTCAATTAGTATAATATTCAGGAAAAATATTCAGTTAGGCTTTCGCTTTTCCAAATCCGAATTGCCGGGCCTCACGCTTGACACCTGCTATCAGATTTTGTACAGCCACCTTATTCGCCGCAGAAAGCCAGTTTGCCTTGAACTGCTGCTCGTCCTTAGCAGTTTTTTTGGTCTTCTTTAGGTTCCGCTTGACAGTAGCCCAGTATTTCTCAATTGGGCGGAGCTCTGGCGTGTTGGGAGGGTTCTTGTCCTTGGGAACCACCTGCACGTTGTTGGCGGCGTACCACTCCATGGCCTGCCGACGTTTATTCAAACACTCTTTCACGTAAATTTCTTGGTTGACAGTCCCGGAAGCTATGAAAATGCTGCTTTTCAAGCCACAGGTGCAGATGGCTTGCCAAACCAGGCATTTCTTTGCGAACTTTGACAGTTTTATGTGCTTGAAAATATCTGCTATCTTTCCCCTTCCTTTTGCCGTATAAAACTCCTGTCCCGGAAGCTGCTTGTAGTCGGTTTTGTCGTAGGTTTCGTCGTCCATTAGCACGCAGTCAAACTTCGTCAGCATCGTCGTGTACAGCCTGCGGGATCGCGCTTTGGCCGTCGTATTTTGTTTATCATCGCGATTTGGAGTCACTACCTTCTTGTAATTCGATAGTCCGGCTCGTTCTTTGGCTCGATGCACGGTTGTAGACGATACACCCAGCTTATTTGCGGCATCTCGCAGAGAGAGGTTAGGGTTTCGCTTGAAACTACCGGCAACTCTCTTTGTCGTCTCAGCGGCTTCCGGTTTTCGATTTCCCCCCGATCAAGACTTCCTAGCTGTCGACAAACGTTCCCCAAACACTTTAATTACATTTGTAACGCTTGATTTGGCAACTTTTAGCGATTTTGCCAGCTTTGCGTGCGAGTAGCTCGGATTTTCGCGATGCGCGAGCAATATTTTGATACGCTGCTCTTCTTGCTTGGACGGCATTTTGACAACTGAAGAGTGAATTCCAAAATAAAAATAGGAGCAACATTCTACACACACACACACACCTTCAAAATGAGGGGTGTTCAGGTTTTTTAAATGCAAAATTGAAAGAAATACGTCAAGTTTATATTGACCAAATTTTGACCGTATCACCCTTTATACAATTATGAATCGATATTGACCAATTTGTGTGTGATTGGGGATTGGTTTATCTGAGGGATATATATAAGTATAGACTGATATGAACCTAGTTTGGCATTGTTGTAAGCGGCCATATAATAGCACAATGTTCCGAATTTCAACCTAATCGGATGAAGAGGCTCCAGAGATGGGGGCTATATATATACATATGAACCGATTTGGACTAATCTTTGCATGGTTGTTAGTGTCCATATACTAACACCACGTACGTAATTTCAACCGTATCAGATAATTTTTTTTCCTTCACGAGGCTCCGGAGGTCAAATCTGGGGACCAGTTTATAGGGGTGCTATATATAGTTATGGTCCGATATGGACCAATTTTGGCAAGGTTATTAGATACCATATACTAACACCACGTACCAATTTTCAACCGGGTCGGATGAATTTTGTTCCACCAGGAGGCTCCGGAGGTCAAATCTGGGGATCGATTTATATGGAGGCTGTATATAATTATGGACCGATATGGACCAATTTTTGCATGTTTATTAGAGACCATATACTAACATCATGTGCCAAATTTCTACCGAATCGGATGAAATTTGCTTCTCCAAAAGACTAGGTGGTTAAATTCGGGGGGGGTATATATATAATTATGGACCGATATGAACCAATTTTGACATGGTTGTTAGAGACCATATACTAACACCGCGTACCAACTTTCAACCGTATCGGTTGCAATTTGCTTCTCTATACCCAGAGAAGGAATATGATCACCTCAAACAGGTTTTAAGAGCAAAATGTTATTTTTGGGTGGTGACCATGTAACATGGTTTTCGCAACCATGTTATTTTCTCGAAAATCATGTATCTGATTTCGGCAAGCAGGTTATATTTGACGAGAAAATAACATTTTAGTGGCAAACATGTTACATGGTCACCATACAAAAATAACATTTTGCTCTTGAAACATGTTTGAGGTGATCATATTCCTTCTCTGAGTGTAAGAGGCTCCGCAAGCCGAAATGGGGGTCGGTTTATATGGAGCTATACGTGAAATTGGTCCAATATAGCCCATATGCAATACCATGCGACCTACATGAATAACAACTACTTATGCTAAGTTTCAAGTCGATAGCTTGCTTCGTTCGGAAGGTAGCGTGATTTCAACAGACGGACGGACAAACGGACATGCTTAAATCGACTCAGAATTTCACCACAACCCAGAATATATATACTTTATGGGGTCATAGAGCAATATTTCGATGCGTTACAAACGGAATGACAAAGTTAATATACCCCCAACCTATGGTGGAGGGTATAAAAAGACAGATTATTTATCTCTATACGCCGCTTTAGTTTTTGAATGAACTTTGCTCCTCCAATAATCTGGGGATCGATTTATATGGAGTTATACGTGGTCTGATATGATACATTTGCAATACCTACACGCAGAGAAGAAATATGATCACTTCCTAGAGAAAAATGTTATTTTTGGATGGGGAGAAAATAAAATTTTTTCACAATAAAAACTGTTTTCTTAACTTCAAAGAAGCTGTGAACCAAAGATACAAAATCCTCAAAATAAGTTCTAGTCTATATTTGTAGCTTTGTGATCTTTAATCCAAATTTTCAGTATCTAAGGTAATTTAAAGATTATTGCTTTAAATAAAAATGTAAAGAAATGTTGTCTTACATCAAAGGCATATGACTTTCATGGGGGGACGTGCGTGTCCTAAATTTATGGAAAACAATTTTTAAAGGAAATATTATGAATTTTCTTTAAATTAAATTTCCCTTTCGTAAAAAAGAATTGTCCTTAATATTGTGTAAATTGCGTGTCCTTAAAGTTATATTCCCTAAACTTTCATTTTATATCAATATTTTTTTCACTGTAAATTATCTTTGGCAATTGCCTTTTCATACAATCTGAACTATTAACACTTCATTTACAATAACGTATTTGTTACCAATGCGATTGGAATATAGAACTGATTTTTATTAACGATGAATTGAATTTATTCCACCGATATTGGTGGCGGTAGCGGTTAAAACCATTTATTTTTATTGTTCTGTTTTGCAATTAATAGCTGTCACTCGATTAATATGCTTAACAAAAACGATACGAAAAAACAACAATAACAAAAATTAACATAATTTTATAAATTGTGAATATTTGCCCACAATAATCAATGTAAAGCCACTGAAGCACACTTAACAATAATTAAATAAATTAAATGTATACTTGCTTAAAACACCAACACACACACACACAAACAAACAACTACATTAATGGTAACTGCTGTAGAACAAACGGATGTTCAGTACTTGCCCAGAACGGATGTTCACTACTCATCATCCATTTGCAATGGTCACCAGGACCGCATCACATACAGATGTAAGCCATACAGCGAGCGTTTGTAACTTTGCAATCGGTAGTCGTATGTGAAAAAAAACACACACATATATTTATATTTATTTTAAACACAAAAGTGCACAATTAAAAATTCCGAAAAAATAACCATTTCATGAATTTATAATAAAAATATTTTACTGTAACAAAAATGCCAGTAAAACAGGAAGGCAGAACGCTAACACATGCATTCTTGCGGAGGTGTGTAGTCTGAAAAAGCCAATTACTAAAATTAAATATGAAACCACAGAAGAATGCACTCAACTGAATTTGCGATTACTACTGAAGGTGTACAACACGTATCGCATGAAAGTCACCTATGGACGATGAACTCATATACATATAATGGCCTCTTTTCGACCTACTTAGTTGGGATAAAAGGGCTATTTAAATTAAATCTACATTTCGAAAGAACGTTTATCCATACTTGCTTTTGTAAATTTTACAAATGTAATGCACAAAGAATACAATCTCTTATAATCTTATACTGTGAGCAAAAAAAAAAAGTGAATTGTTTGGAGAGTTTAATAGCATTTTGCATATCTTCCATTATAGTATGGGGACATACTAACTTTGTAATTCCGTTGTCATTCGAAATATTTGTCTCAGACCCTATAAAATATATTTATTCTTAATCATGGTGAAAAATAATTCGACCTAGCGATGTCCGCTTTTCTATCTATTGACTTAACTTCCAAACGAAACTAGATATCCGATTCAAACTTGGCCTAAAAAATTAGCTTTATCGGATCACTTTTAGGTATAGCACTCACATAAGGCGACTCTTACATTTGATTTTTGTAGCCTTCTGGATGAGCAAACTTAATTCGTTCCGGTTAAAATTTGGTACGTGATGTTAGCATATTTCTGCTAGCAACCAGGGCTGTGGAGTCGGAGCCGGAGTCTTGGAGTCGGAGTCTGAAGATTTTGCTGGAGTCGGAGTGGTAGAAATTTTGCTCGACTCCGACTCCGACGAAACAAACTATGAAAACACTTCCTATCAGGCCATACTAAGAGTATTTATATGGGTGAAAATTCACGGTGATATAAAAAGTAGGTTTTACTTGAATATGGGCTGACTTGGTCAATTGTATTGCCCATTTTTAACATATTAAAATATCGATTTTTGACCACATAACATATGTACTCTTGATAAAGGTAAAATTTTAAAGGTAATATAGTAGTAGAACCTAACGTTCTAAATTTTTTGGCAGGCATATCGAGTTCGAAGATGGGTCATACCGGACAATTTTGTGATATTGCACCTACATATAAACCCATCTTCCGATTTGTTTAAAGAAGTTTTTCCTAGTCTAAAATTTTCATAATATTTGTCAAAATTTTGAATTTAGAGTTATTTGAGATCCATAAATAAATGCCGAAATTTACCGACGACCCCGATTTTGTATATGGAGATAATTACTTGAGAAATCTCCATATACACCCGATGTCCTTGGAAGCTGTAATTTTTAATTGAACCTCTGCCAACGTGCCATCTGAGCCGGTCTTTTGGGAGAGTGTTTGTTTCATCAAAGCCACTTGAAATTTTTTACATTAAATTAATGGCCTCTAATGTCCATAACTGATAGAACATTTATAAATCGATGTTTCATCATATTATGTCTATAGAAACAATATTCGTAACTGTCCAGCTATTCCTGTCACCTGTTGTAAGGTGGTGGTTGTTTAAAATTCCGCCCTTCCTATTTTTTTGACAGTTTACGTTTGTTTTCTATATCCGATATATTACACTTTTTATCATCTAAACTTTCTATCTGATTAGCCCGACATTTTGATTTTTGTGTATTTTTCTTTTTTTATATAGATTTATTTTTTATAAAATGCCTATATAGATTAATACCAGAATTTTACTTCTTAAACTTCTATAAGCCTAATTATTTTTTGAAATTTTTTGTTTTTATAAAAACATATTCTGGAGATTGTTGTTATCTACCCATATTATGATGTGGTCTCTATATAGTCTTGTGTCGTATTTTAATTTATTGGTCTGACATTAAAATGTAGAGTTCTTTGCATCCCTAAAATGCTGAGATTTGTCGTCGAGTCGTATCAAAAATTAAAATTAGATTTTTTTGGACATATAAACACATATGGAACAGACTATATTATACCCTGCACCACTTTGTAGATCTAAATTTTCGATACCATATCACATCCGTCAAATGTGTTGGGTGCTATATATAAAGGTTTGTCCCAAATACATACATTTAAATATCACTCGATTTGGACGTAATTTGATAGACTTTTACAAAATCTATAGACTCAAAATTTAAGTTGGCTAATGCACTAGGGTGGAACACAATTTTAGTAAAAAAATATGGGAAACATTTAAATCTGAAGCAATTTTAAGGAATCTTCGCAAAGGTTTATTTATGATTTATCGCTCGATATTTATGTATTAGAAGTTTAGGAAAATTAGAGTCATTTTTACAACTTTTCGACTAAGCAGTGGCGATTTAACAAGGAAAATGTTGGTATTTTGACAATTTTTGTCGAAATCAGAAAAACATATATATGGGAGCTATATCTAAATCTGAACCGATTTCAATCAAATTTGGCACACATGACTATATTGCTAATTGTACTCCTAGTGCAAACTTTCAACTAAATTGGACCAAAACTCTGGCTTCTGGGGCCATATAAGTCCATATCGGGCGAAAAATATATATGGAAGGTATATCTAAATCTGAACCGATTTCAATCAAAATTGGCACACATGACTATACTATCAACTGTACTCCTTGTGCAAAATTTCAAGCTAATCGGGATAAAACTCTGGGTTCTGGGTACATAAAAGTGCATATCGGGCGAAAGATATATATGGGAGCTATAATCTAAATCGGAATCGATTTCAACCAAATCTGGCGCGCATATCTACAATGCTAAATCTACTCCCTGTGCAAAATTTCAACCAAATTGGGCCAAAACTCTGGCTTTTAGGACCATATTAGTCCATATCGGGCGAAAGATATATATGGGAGCTATATCTAAATCTGAACCGATTTCAATCAAATTTTGCACACTTGATTATACTACTAATTGTACTCATAGTGCAAAATTTCAACCAAATTCGGCCAAAAATCTGCCTTCTGGGGCCATATAAATCCATATCGGGCGAAAGATATATATGGGAGCTATATCTAAATCTGAACCGATTTCAATCAAATTTTGCACATTTGACTATACGACTACGTGTTATGTTTGTACAAATTTTCAAGCAAATCGGTATAAAACTCTGGCTGCTGAGTCCATATTAGTGCATATCGGGCGAAAGATATATATGGGAGCTATATTTAAATCTGAACCGATTTCTTCCAAAATCAATAGGGTTCTATTCTGACCCAAATTAGGAACATGTGCCAAATTTGAAGGCGATTGGACTTAAATTGCGACCTAGACTTTGATCACAGACGGACATGGTTATATCGACTCAGGGACCCACCCTGAGCATTATTGCCAAAGACACCATGTGTATCTCGTCTCCTTCTGGGTGTTACAAACATATGCACTAACTTATAATACCCTGTTCCACAGTGTGGCGCAGGGTATAAAAATAGAATACATATATCAGTCTATTTTTGGAGCACTACACCTTAAAATTACAATTGGAATACTTTTAAAATGAGTTTAAGGTACACCACCTGGAGTCGACTCCGGAGTCAGAGTCGAGTCCAGGTGGTGTAACTTAGATCTTAAGTAGCCTCCTACATTCTTACACCCTTCCGACCGTGTTGATTTTCATCAACCCAATTATGGTACCCTTTATTGGAGCCTCATTACCTTTTGTTAGAAATAGTTAATGATTCTGTAAAACATGCTGTTTGAACACGTATAATACCAGATTTAATATAATATAATAATGAAATTATTATTTACAAAATATGGACCAAATCGGCCCCTAATTATGTATAGCCCCCATATAAACGAATCTCCAGATTTGACTTTAGGAGCCTTTTGGAGGAGAAATTTCATCCGATTCAGTTGAATTTTGGTACGTGCTGTAACAACCTTGGGATCCACCGTGGTGCAATGGTTAGCATGCCCGCCTTGCATACACCGGGTCATGGGTTCGAACCCTGTTTCGACCAAACACCAAAAAGTTTTTCAGCAGTGGATTATCCCACCTCAGTAATGCTGGTGACATTTCTGAGTATTTCAAAGCTTCTCTAAAGTGGTTTCACTGCAATGTGGAACGCCGTTTGGACTCGGCTATAAAATGAGGTCTCTTGTCATTGAGCTTAACATAGAATGGGGCAGCACGCGGTAATAAAAGAAAAGTTCACCACTGTGTTAACACAATGGACCGAGTAGTCTAAGTGAGCCTGTCGGTCTGTCTGTGTTGAAGAGTATAATATAGTCGGTCCCGCCCAACTTTTGAATTTCCTTACTTGTTTTAATTCCAGGAACTGTAAAAATTGGCTCTTTTTCATAATAATTACAAATTTTCCCAATGTTTGTTTTTTTGAAATTGTAAAGTCTACTATTTTTAATCTATATAGATTTGCCAAATCAAGAGAAAGAAAAAACAACTTCCTAGAAATGTGTAGCTGAATAAGATTAAATAAAAATGTTAAATTTGCGTTTCTTTTTGCCCACATTAATATGTGGCTACAAAATTTGTTCCATTTCATTCGCACTTGTTATAGAAAAAGTAAGTATGAGCGAACATGTAGTAAAGCTGTGTATACAGTAACCTCTCAAATTATATAAGCAAGAGGATATTAACGGGGTCTGAAAAGAGCTCAACACAACTTTTGCACTGATTATTGTAGCAGAATTTAAAGCACATCCAAGGCTTCAAAAATTAGGGAGGTATACCATAAACGAAGCATCGAGGAACATCTGGAAAATGTCTAGTCAGCAGACCTTGAGATTATTTGAGCAATACTTACTTTTCTAAAATTTAGAATAAAACGGGCTGTCAGTAAATTGGGTCCTTATCCGTTAGTTTCATAAAGAACATAAATTTAGTCAAGATCGAAATTGATACCATTCTCACTATTTAAAGCTCTATCTAACGAAATTCAATACATAGAATTATCTTATTTATCCCCAAACTTGTTGCAGTTATTATTTTACAAATGCATGTGACTTGAAGTTGTAAATAACTGAATAATTGTGTGAAATTAAGCGTTCATTTGAAATTGAGTTTTAATGTCTCTTATACTGGGGGGCAATCAAAGTGTTTTGCCATTTAGTTTGCATGTCCACTTGACATAAATGACCAGGACTTAAACGTAAAAACGCGATATGCGGATTTCTTCGAATGCATGACCTGACATTTTCACTTTAAATGAAATGTCCAAGATTTACCCCATGCACGTTTGCATTCGATTTAGTGGCTGAAAGGTTAATGTGTTCATATCAATTGCTTTGTCGAATGTGGATTTTGCAATGACGAGTTTTAGTAAACGGAATATGGTCATGGTTTAAAAGCAAATAGGGGAAAATATAGGTAAATCACTTTGGATATGGATCATTTTATATAGTGTTTTTTTTTTTTAATTTTAATTTAATTATGGAACTATATGGATCATTGCTTTGCATGGTTGGAAGAAAATACATGTGATTGAATCCTTACATTACATACCAGGCTCAAAGCTTATCAGACTGCATAGCTTCTTGGTCATATGTTGAAAAAATTTTAAGTGGAATGATTTAAAATTGTTGCCTAGACCTTAATTACAAAATGTATTTACTGACAGACGTAGAGACGGTCAGCAATAAATTGACATCGTAACCTTGTGAATGTTACAAACTTATAATAACCAGTTCCACAGAGTGGTGCGTGGTGTAAAAAAAGAAAATCTGAAAGAGAAGAATTTTCAATTTTAGCGATTTACACAAACTTTGTCTTCATCTATTTTCCTCGAATATACCCTAAATGTACACAGCCTTTGTATTTGGCAAAAAAAAAAAAAACTGGACAATTATGATAAAGCCCAATTCTAACCACTTTAATTGTCCTAGCAATTGATGGCCAGTATATTGTGCTTCCAATAGCACTTCAAACGTCTCGTGACGATAGTCACATCTATAAATGTGGACCTCTGATGTTACCCGGAGCGGAGTGGATAAAGCCTGGAAGCCTTGTTGCCTTTTTAAATAGTCGGTCATATCTTAGTTCTAGTGGACATGGCCTGATAAAGAAATGTCTGTAGGATTTTCTCTTTAGACCAACATGACGGACGAGTTTTCCTCCCTGATTTTACCCCAATCATAGTGTTCTCGTATACGTCCTTGTCCTCCGGACTTCTAGTGGACATGGGGTAATGTCAAAAAATAGACATATTCGGTACACCGGTACATTAATTTTCATAAAAAATCGGATTAAAACTTCGCTTTCTATTTGTGGTCTGAAAATAGTGCTGAATTTCTAATTTTAGGTAAATCGGATAAAAATCGGATAATGGGTCTATGTGGAGGCTATATCAAAACATCGACTGATACACACCATACTCAACACACCTACTTGTGTTCCGAAAATACCTCTTAATTTCCATTTTCAGGGAAATCGGGTGAAAACTACGGTTTCTAGATGTCCATAACCCCCAAGTGTCTTAGAACTTGATCTGCCTACAAATAAAAAAAATGAATCTTTGCCAATATTCAGGGCAAGGGCACCATTGTTGAAGGCGTGATTACAACAGAAGGACAGGCAGACGGACGTGGTTACATCGACTTGGAATTTCTCCCCGATTATGAATATATATACTTTATATTATCGGAAATCGATATTTCGATTTGCTATTTGATAATTCGAGGCCGAATCTTATGTACCCTCCACCATGGATTGCGTAGAAACTTCTACTAAAGACGGTCATCCACAAATAAATTACTTGGCTTGCGGTGGATGGCAAGGCATCTTAAAACTTCTTAACATCATCTTCTAAATTGTAAGTTAGTCCATGCGGGATATATAGTAGACAAAAGGAAGGTCGATTAAATACGTATATATTCGGGTTTTGACCGGTATATATAGGGAAGAAATAATTACGAACCGATATGAACTTTTGTGCTGTATAGAGCCAGAATTGAAATATGGGGGTCGATTTATATGTGGGCTCTATACAATTATGAACACAAGTCTACCACAAATGGCAGATTTTTTTTACTGTTTGGTAGATTGGTAGAATTCTTGATGTTTTGGAAGATTTTGCAAAATATTCTTCTCCAACTATGAAATGCTTCATAAATTTTCTACAGAAATAAATTTTGACAAAAATTCCTATAGAATTTTTTTCTTTATTCAACCGTCGAACTTAACGGACGTGTTTTCTAATAGCGGAGTATTTCATCGTAATAAGTACTTATTACGAATTTCACGTGTGGTGGAAATAATAAACCACCATGCAGCGAAATTCAAAGTCATCCACTGGGTTGCTAACTTCAGGGCCCAGTGGACGGGTAACGACTGAAGTTATAAATTTGGGCAGCGACCAAGAGTCAGGCCCAATTAGTCGACCTGTAGACGGGTCGACTGGCGGTGACACTTTGGCAAGTCGAACCTTTTCTAAGGTGACGACATCAAAAGGAGGCAATCCCTCTCGAAAGAGATTCAAGGAACGAAGAAATGCTTTGTTTATCCTAAAGAAATTAGGATCAGTCGACCCAAACACGTTGTCGGCTAAGCAAAGCGATTCCTTAAAATGGGCTCAAGGAATTCTTGAAGCTGGAAAAAGAGAACGATCACCGGATGAGCTACCATCCTCTAAACGGGATCAAAGATCGTTTGCCTCAGTTGCAAAAGACAGCCTTGTGATGGCTATTATTAATAAAGGAGCATTGGACGGTATGATTCCAAGGCAAAAATGGGGGGAAATTGAGAACGCGATGTCTGGTGTCTACTCAGAGGTGCGAAAAAAGTTTCCCGGACCAAGTCCTCGACAGCAAGATGCTGGATGGTATCAAGGACGATATAAGTTAATAGCTTTTGCAGACCAGAGGTCTATGGATTGCTTTAAAGCTGCATTGATGCTAATTGGTGAAGTTTGGGAAGGAGCCGCTTTGGAGTTAGTCGATAAAAAAGACATACCGGCTAAACCTAGAGCACATGCATGGATACCGGCAAACCCTCCTGATCCTGAGTCTATATTAGAGAGACTAAAATAATGTAACCCAGATCTTCCAACCGCCGATTGGAAGGTTGGTCGTTTGGATGAGGTGGATGGACCAAGACGACATGCGTACTGAAATTCCCTTTGGTGAGTGTGCAAAATACCTTGGCGTTATTTTGGACAGGAAGCTGAATTTTAGGCTTAATATTGAAGAGAGGGCGAGAAAAGCCACGGTAGCTTTGTACTCGTGCAAAAAGGCAATAGGGAAAAAGTGGGGACTAAGACCAAAAATTGTGCATTGGCTATACACGGCAGTGGTTAGACCTATAATGCTATATGGTGTTGTAGTCTGGTGGCCGGCACTTCAGAAACCGACTTGTTTAGATAAAGTTCAGCGTATGGCGAGCTTATGTATCTCAGGCAGTAAGTAGTAAGACAGGAACAGACTCCCTTAATGTCATGCTACATCTATTACCTTTAGACATTTTGGCCAAACAGTCAGCTGCAACAACGGCTGTGCGGTTGCGCGAGCTATCGCTGTGGTCGGAAAAAAATGTACGGTCATAGTTCGGTCCTCAAAGTAATGCCAGATGTGCCTAACGTAGTGGATTACACCCTGGCAAAACCACTTTTCGACAAAAAGTTTGAAACTCTAATTCCTAACAGTGAGGTGTGGTGTACACAGACCCCGGGGAATAAAAGATATATAGATTTCTATACTGATGGCTCCAAATTTAATGGACAAGTGGGGTTCGGAGTATATTCTAAAGATCTGGAAATTCGAATAGCGAAAAGATTACTTAATCACTGTAGTGTTTTTCAGGCTGAAATATTGGCAATAAGAGAGGTGGTGAATTGGCTGAGAAGTAATGTTCCAACAAATATTGGCATTAATATATACTCAGACAGTCTACCTGCAATAAAATCCTTGGACTCTGTGTTCCTTAACTCAAAAACGGCCATAGACTGCCGTAAATCTCTCAACGAGATGGCTGAGCAGTACAATATTCACCTAATATGGGTGCCTGGTCATAGGAACATACCGGGGAACTGTGAAGCAGATGTGTTAGCAAGGCTAGGAACTACCTTACATATTCCAGGGGAACTAGAATCTGTTGGTATGCCTCTGGCCACCTGCAAGCTCTTACTGCGTGAGAAGGCTGTTATGATGGCCAATATTCGATGGGAAAATTGCAAGGGTTGTAACGACACCAAGCAAATATGGCCCCATTTAAACTTAAACCGCACACTAAATATGCTAGTGTTCTCAAGGCGTCAGATAGCACTCCTAATATCTGCTATAACGGGTCGCTGCCTGATAGGCGAATTTGCAAAAACTATAGGTGCGAAGTATAATGAATATTGTATGAGCTGTCATGATGCGGAGGAGTGTCCTGCATTTTGTGTAAGGCGTAAGCAAATTTTAGGGGCATATAGCTTCAGATTACTGGCGGACCTGGAAAACGTTAACTTAAGCAGTCTGCTAATATTTTTGGAACAATATGGCTGGTTAAACAGAAGAATATAATCGAGAAGGTTCAGTGGTTAAGACTAGAAGTGCCCATATGTAATAGGTACTTTTAGTTAAATGTGGTATCACAATGGACTGAATAGTCTAAGTGAGCCTGAAATTTAATCGGGCTGCCACTTTAACCTAACCTAACCTTCCTATAGAAATAAATATTTGACAAAATTTTGTATAGAAATTATATTTTGACAAAATTTCCTAAAGACATAAAATGTTGACCAAACTTTCTACAGAAATATAAAATTTTGACAAAATTGTCTATGGCAATAAAATTTAGGTAGATTATTTTTGGCTCTTAGAGGCTCCGCATGCCAAATCTGGGGATCGGTTTATATGGGGGCTATATATAATTATGATCCGATGTGGACCAATTTTTGCATGGTTGTTACAGACCATATACCAACACCACGTACAAATTTCAACCGGATCGGATGAAATTTGCTTCTCTTTGAGGCTCCGTTAGCCAAATCTGGGGATCGGTTTATATGGGGGCTATACGTAAAAATGTTCCGATATGGCCCATCCGACATACATTAATAACAACTACTTGCGACAAGCTTCAAATCGATCGCTCATTTCGTTCGGAAGTTAGCGTGATATCCACAGGCAGGCGGACAGACGCACATACGGACGGACGTAGCTAGATCGACTCAGAATTTCACCGCGGCCCGGAACATATATGCATTATGGGGAGCCGATGTTGGCCAATTTTGCATGGTTGTTACAAACCATATACCAACACCATGTACCAAAGTTCAACCGGATCGGATGAAATTTGCTTCTCTAAGAGGCTCCGCAAGCAAAATCTGGGGGCCGGTTTATATGGGGGCTATACGTACAAATGGTCCGACATGGCCCATTTGCAATAGCATACCATCCGACATACATCAATAACAACTACTTGTGACAAGTTTCAAGTCGATCGCTCATTTCGTTCGGAAGTTAGCGTGATTTCCACAGACGGACATACGGACGGACTTAGCTAGATCGACCCAGAACTTCACCACGGCCCGGAATATATATACATTATGGGGAGCCACCGTGGTACAATGGTTAGCATGCCCGCCTTGCATACACAAGGTCGTGGGTTCGTTTCCTGCTACGACCGAACACCAAAAAGTTTTTCAGCGGTGGATTATCCCACCTTAGTAATGCTGGTGACATTTCTGAGGTTTTTAAAGCTTCTCTAAGTGGTTTCACTGCAATGTAGAACGACGTTCGGACTTGGCTTTAAAAAGGAGGTCCCTTGTCATTGAGCTTAACATGAAATCGGGCAGCACTCAGTGATAAGAGGGAAGTTCACCAATGTGGTATCACAATGCACTGAATAGTCTAAGTGAGCCTGATACATCGGGCTGTCACCTAACCTAATAATAATAATAATAACATTTAATTACAAGCAAATATTTGACCAAAATGAGAGTCAAACTTTTTCCAGGACCAGTTTCGTAATATATGTATCCCGTTTTTGGAAATTTATCCTAGCTGGTTTTTCTTTAACGACGAATTCTGTTTAGGTTTCTGTCAAACATTTGCGTAGTATGACCATTCCATAAGTTCCGTAATTTATTTTTAACGATGGACTTGTATTCTGTGTGTTTTAAGTCTTCAAAAATCCTTATATCCTACATAAGTTCATGTACATTAAATAAAGCTGAATCATTATAATAATAAAACCATCAATTTAATCCCTTTCGATTTAAGAAAATCCTCTTATATTCAAAACATTCTGCATTAAATTCACCACAAATGCCTTATTGCAGTCCATAACACGATTTCAGCAAATAATTCATTTAATAATGCAAACAGAAAAGCAGCTCGTTAATGACCATAATAAAGCACGTTTGTTAAGCAAAATTACTTATCCGTTCAGCAAAAAAAAAAGAAAACGAAAAAAATATTTTACATACCTTCATTACAAGATATTGAGGCGATTTTATGGACATTGGCTGGCAGGGGAGATAGGGAAGACAGAAAACTTTAACCAAAATGAAGATGAAAATGAGAAATAAACGAATCAACGAAGAAAAATCGCAGTAATTTCATCACTACAATCAATGAAATTCAAGAATGGAATGCTGGAAAACGGTATCGAGCATAGTGGTCAGATTCTGTTGACTTTTTTACGAGGCATCATCATTTTCATTGAGGATTCTTTCTACATTTGCGAATTCATTTTTTCGCTTAACATGCCAAATTACATCATACCAGCTACAAAGGCAAATAAATACTTAAGGGAAAATTGGTAAAAGGGGAAGGCTGTACTCGTTTAGCTTTTGGAGCATTCTTATTGGTAACCAAAAAACACTAACAAACAAAAATAACACGTTATGGGAGAGAACGAACGAAAGAAAAACAAACTACAGTGAGGAATGTTATATTTAATGGTTGTTATTTGTATTTGAAGGCTAAATATTTGAAGATCGGTATACTAAACAATTTTTGGCGTTATATAAAAATGCACTAACTTGCTATAGACTGAAAAAAAAAATTCCGTAGTTAAAGTAACACTAAATTAAAATTTATTGCAAAAAATTAGTTGTTTGTAGTTAAATTTTATTATTTTTTGCGAAATTTTCCACAGCCCAATAAAAATTTCGTTTTTTAGGTATGTCTCAAACATTTTAAGAACTAAACGTGAGTATAAAGTGCAATGACCGTACACATAAGTTCAATATGAATTAAAGCAAATGAAAATTCGTACGATTTCGTACGATTCCCAAAAATACTAAGAATGAACTATTGTATGGTTAAAATGGTTCGGAGTATATTCTAAAGATCTGGAACTTCGAATAGCGAAAAGATTACCTGATCACTGTAGTGTTTTTCAGGCTGAAATATTAGCAATAAGAGAAGTGGTGAATTGGCTGAGAAGTAATGCTCCAAGCAATATTGGCATTAATATATACTCAGACAGTCAACCCTTGGACTCTGTGTTCCTCAACTCGAAAACGGCCATCGACTGCCGCAAATCTCTCAATGAGATGGATGAGCAGCACAATATTCACCTATTATGGGTGCCTGGCCATAGGAACATACCGGGGAACATCGAAGCAGATGAGCTAGCAAAGTTAGGAACTGCCTTACATATTCCAGGGGAACTAGAATCTGTTGGTATGCCTCTGGCTACCTACAAGCTCTTACTGCGTGAGAAGGCTGTCATGATGGCAAATGTTCGATGGTAGAATTGCAAGGGTTGTAACGACGCCAAGCAAATATGGCCCCATTTAAACTTAAACCGCACACTAGATATGCTAGTGTTCTCGAGACGCCAGATATCACTCCTGATATCTGCTATAACGGGTCGCTGCCTGATAGGCGATTTTGCAAAAACTATTGGTGCGAAGTATAATGACTATTGTATGAGCTGTCATGATGCGGAGGAGTGTCCTGCATTTTGTGTAAGGCGTAAGCAAATTTTAGGGGCATATAGCTTCAGATTACTGGCGGACCTGGAAAACGTTAACTTAAGCAGTCTGCTAATATTTTTGGAACAATATGGCTGGTTAAACAGAAGAAAATAATCGAGAAGGTTCAGCGGTTAAAAATAGAAGTGCCCATATGTAATAGGTACTTTTAGTTAAGTCACAATGGACTGAATAGTCTAAGTGAGCCTGAATCTTAATCGGGCTGCCACTTTAACCTAATCTTAACCTAACAATGGTTAAAATGGTCATGATTTGGCTCCAATGATTTTCTTCTTTAATTTTAGTTAATTTCTTCTTCTATGGGAGGGTGTAATTTCGATAACTGCAGTTAAAAAGTACAACGGGGCATTAAATTTTCCTGGTTTTAACTACGCTTTGTGGAAATCTCAAAATGTGAAGTAAAATTTAGTTCAATTTTCGTACAAGTTAGTTTATTCTTCCTATAAAACAGTTTAATTTTTTTCTGTGTAGCTTGTGCAAGAGTGCAATATATTTCATGAGGATTGAATGAAATTTTCTTTTTTCAGAAGTCAAATCAGGTGGGGCTATATATAATTATGATAAATTTTCGTATGGGTGTTTGAAAGCATACATTGACAGTTCGTATCAAATTTCGGATAAATTTGCCTTTTCCGACATCAAACCGGGGGCTGTTAATATGGGGGCTATTAACGAGTTAATTTCTTGTAAAGCTTCATAATAATTACAACATTGGAATTTCCCTTTTGTAATTAATGCAAAACTTAATTTGCAAATGATAAATCATAATAGAGAGTCGTGTCTTTAAATTGTAAAATTATAAGAATTTTAAGAATTTTAGAATGACGGTAAGGTTTGTTATTAAAACGTCGTTTTTCATTCAACAAATAAATTTGGAAATTCTTCTAAAGCCACAACTTTAAAAGCACTTCCAAAAATGTCCACCGAAAGATATTCTTTATTTTAACTGCACAGGAAGTTCTTTTAATTCATTTTTTTATAACTTGCTTTTTTCTTATTTTTAATGGGTAATTTTAATTTTTTTTATACCCACCACCATAGAATGGTGAAGGGGGTATAATAAGTTTGTCATTCCGTTTGTAACACATCGAAATATCGATTTCCGACTATATAAAGTATATATATTCTCGATCAGGGAGAAATTCTAAGACGATATAACGATGTCCGTCTGTCCGTCTGTCTGTCTGTCTGTTATAATCACGCTACAGTCTTCAATAATGAAGCAATCGTGCTGAAATTTTGCACAAACTCGTCTTTTGTCTGCAGGCAGGTCAAGTTCGCAGATGGGCTATATCGGTCCAGGTTTTGATATAGTCCCCATATAAACCGACCTCCCGATTTGGGGTCTTGGGCTTATAGAAATCGTAGTTTTTATCCAATTTGCCTGAAATTGGAAATCTAGAGGTATTGTAGGACCACAAATACGTGTGCCAAAAATTGTGAGTATCGATTCATATTTTGGTATAGCCCCCATATAGACCGATCTCCCGATTTTACTTCTTGGGTTTATAGAAATCGTAGTTTTTATCCAATTTGCCTGAAATTTGAAATCTAGAGGTATTTTATGACCATAAAGTGGTTTGCCAAAAATGGTGAGTATCGGTCCATATTTTGGTATAGCCCCCATATAGACCGATCTCCCTATTTTACTTCTTGGGTTTATAGAAACCGCAGTTTTTATTCAATTTGCCTGAAATTTGAAATCTAGAGGTATTTTATGACCCTAAAGAGGTGTGCCAAAAATGGTGAGTATCGGTCCATGTTTTGGTATAGCCCCCATATAGACCGATCTCCCGATTTTACTTCTTGGGCTTATAGAAACCGCAGTTTTTATTCAATTTATCTGAAATTGGAAATCTAGAGGTATTGTAAGACCACAAATGCGTGTGCCAAAAGTTGTGAGTATCGATCCATATTTTGGTATAGCCCCCATATAGACCGATTTCCAGATTTTACTTCTTGGGCTTCTAGAATCCAAAGTTTTTATCCATTTTGCCTGAAATTGGAAATCTAGAGGTATTTTCGGGCCATAAAGAGGTGTTCCGAAAACGGTGAGTATCGGTCCATATTTTATATAGCCCCCATAAGAACGATTTCCAGATTTAACTCCTTGGGTTTCTAGAAACCGTAGTTTTTATCTGATTTGCCTGAAATTCTAAATATTCTGGAAAAACGTGTATCGGATTAAGTTTTTATCGGTCCATTTGGTAATGCCTCCATAAAGACCGACTTCACTTCTTGATGGTGTAGAAGGCCAACTGATCATGAAAATTGCTTGAAACTCAATGTAAAATTTCCAAATTTTACTTCCCGGGTGAAAATTAACAGATTTAAGATTTCAAATCAAGACGTTATTTTATAATTTTCTTGCACACTTACAAGAGATGTTAATAATTCCTCTAAAACTCAAACAAAAATTGTTCTTATAAATCCAGAACCTGATATAGTCCTCATAGGTGAAATCTTTAAATTTATCTTCCGGAAGTGTCCTCAAGCCCTCCTGAAATTTCAAAGGAAACCCTAATATTTGGTTCATGGTGGTGGGTATTTAAGATTCGGCCCGGCCGAACTTACTGCAGTATAAACTTGTTTTCTTTTTTTTAGTACTAAATCCATTCAAGAAAAATTTGGAATTTTTGAGAATGTTTTTAGAATGCATTAAAAATTATTAAAAATTATTTATTTGGCAAAATATCACAAAATTGTTTTATTCACACCCAAAACTCTGAATTCGGATCACTCCTTAAGAAGTGATGCAAATTCAGTGTAACTGCAGTTAAAATGGTGGACATATGTCCTATGACAAGCCCATGTTAAATTCATCGCTTTTGCGCCAATTTTGCACCACTTCTGGATTCAAAAAAAAAGAACATTTTCACTACTTTTTTGGCGACGCTTGTTTTGCTGGGTAGTTATGGACCAAAATGAAACAATTTTTGCATGGTTGTTAGAGGGCATATAGTAACATCACGAACCAAACCGAATCTGATTAAAACTACTTCTTTAAGAGGCTACGGCACTCAAATATGGGAATGGACTACAAGCCCATTCCCTATACTTTAAAGTGCTCCAATTTGGCAATACCGTCCGACCTACATCAATAACAACTACTTCCGTGAAGTTTCAATTTGATGGTTAGTTTGGTTCGGAAGTTAACGTGACATCAACAGACGTACGGGCTTAAACAGACTGATAGGTAGTGTTTTATTAAAACCATTTTCATACCGATCACCATAGAATTGTGATGGTAGTGTAATAATTTTGTTATTGTTATATTATTGATTAGGGAGAAATTCTAAGACGCTATAACCTGTAATTGGGCACAGATTCTTTTTATACCCTCCACCGTAGGATTGAGGGTATATTAACTCTGTCATTCCGTTTGTAACACATCGAAATATTGCTCTACGACCCCATAAAGTATATACATTCTGGGCCGTGGTGAAATTCTGAGTCGATCTAAGCATGTCCGTTCGTCTGTTGAAATCACGCTAACTTCCGAACAAAACAAGCTATCGACTTGGAACTTGGCATAAGTAGTTGCCATTGATGTAGGTCAGACGGTGTTGAAAATGGGACATATCGGACCACTTTTACGTATAGCTCCCATATAAACCGACGCTCAGATTTGGCTTGCGGAGCCTCTTGGAGGAGCAAAATTCATCCGATCCGGCTGAAATTTGGTACATGGTGTTAGTAAATGGTCTCTAACAACCATGCAAAAATTGGTTCACATCGGTCCATAACTATATATAGCCCCCATATAAACCGATCCCCAGATTTGACCTCCGGAGCCCCTTGGTAGAGCAAAATTCACCCGATCCGGTTGAAATTTGGTACGTGGTGTTAGTATATGGTTTCTAACAGCCATGCAAAAATTGGTCCATACCGGTCTCAATTATATATAACCCCCATTTCAACCGATCCCCAGCTTTGACCTCCGGAGGTATTGGAGGAGCAAAATTCATCCGAACCGGTTGAAATTTGGTACGAAGTGAAATTTGGTACATTACGCTAGTATATGGCCGCTAACAACCATGCCAAAATTGGTCCATATCGGTCTATAGTTATACATAGCCGATCCCCCAAAAATAGTCTACCAACATTTTATTTCTATAGAAAATTTTGACAAAATTTTATTACTATAGAAAATTTCCTCAAAATTTTATTACTATAAAAAAATTTGTCAAGATTTTATTTCTATAAAAAATTTTGTAGAAATTTTATTGCTATAAAAAATTTTGTCGATTGGGCTAACATGTGTTCACAGACAGACGCACGGACGGACGGACAGACGGGCATGGCTAGATCGACTCAGGGACCGGATCTGAGTAATATTGCCAAAGACCCCATATGTCCATCTCGTCTCCTTCTGGGTGTTGCCAACATATGCACTAACCCAGCAAAAAAAGCGTCGCCAAAAAAGTAATGAAAATGTTCTTTTTGGATCCGGAAGTGGTGCAAAATTGACGCAGAAGCAATGAATTTAACATGGGCTTGTTATAGGACGGAAGTCGTCCATTTCAACAGTCGTTGCACTGAATTTGTATCACTTCTTTAGGTGTGGACCGAATTCATTGTTTTGGCAGAGGCTACCAAAATATGATTCTAAATTTCCGCCATGGATGTACAGTGATGACAGTTGTGAACTTTCACAGAACAAATTTTGTAAAAGTAACACTTCAGTGGATATTTACTTAAAGCTTTTTAAAAATATAATATCCCAGCATACTGATTGGGTCTTTTTGTATACAGATGCATCAAAAAATGGAGACAATATAGCCTATGCGGTTGTTGACAAAGATGGTATTGTTCTAGGCGCTGAAATTATGTGCAACATTGCTTCAATTTTTACAGCCGCTTCGGCTGTAAGGCGTGGCATTATCCACGCCTTAATATTGGCGCAACAATCGAAAAAGAAAACTATAATTTTCACAGACAGTCTATCAGTAATCAAAGCCGTGACTAATATCGGTGACCTCAGTTGGTCATACGCGATATATTAATAGCTAAGCTCTGCTGGGTTCCCGGCCATGCCGGTCTAGTTGGGAATGTCCATGCTGATATAGCCGCCAAAGCGGCTTCTTCTGCTCCTTTATTTACTGATAACACTATCGAAAAACGCGATTTAAAGAGACACGTTGTGATGAATTTTCTACATTCTTGCAGTAAACACTTCCAACATCACCATTATAATACAATTAACCCGAATTATTCGACTCCTCAATATCCTGGAAATACAATAAAATCGAAAACACGAATTTTTTCCCGACTACGGATGGGTCATACTATTTCAACGCATCAACATCTTATGAAAGTCATCTTCAACAACAACTGCCCTAAATGTGGAAATACCTTATCAGTATCTCATATTCTAAAAACTGTTCTCATCTCACCCACTGGCACACCACTATACTCGACAATAAAGGATTGGACATCCTAAAATCTACAACAGCAGATAATATAAATATAATTTTTAATTTCATATCTACTATCAAATTTCCAATCTAAAATTGTTTTCTAAAATTTTTAGCTGATAGACTAAGTAGCTAATGCTAAATTTTTTTCTCTATTATTCTTATATTTACTATAAGTTTAATAAATAAATAAATAAATAATAAATAAATAAAAAATTCTGTGATATTTTGTCAAATAAATAATTTTTATAATTTTTTATAATTTTTAAGGGATTCTAACGCTTGTCGGAAACGTTTGACCTCAAATATTTTCGATAATTCACAATTTTTCCAGATTGGATTTAGCATTTTTGTCAACAAAATTTAAATAATTTGTACCATTATATGAATTCTTACTCTGTTTTTAACATATTTGAAACAAAAAAAGTTAAAATTATCCATTAACGGCCATTTTCATGTATATCCGTTAGACTTTAACTCTCAGTTAGCAGAAAGTAAAATCGAAATATCATCTCTCCGGTTAACTTTAACTGAAAAATTTTTAGCAGTTAAGTTCCTAACTGGCATATGAAATACATAGACAAGATGACAGACATGTCCATAGTACGGTTTAAAAGTTCGTTAGCTAACGTAGCACTAACGGAGCTTCCTGAAAATGGGGGTAAAGGTATTAAAAAACCAAGCTATAAAAAATTGAATTAAAAGAACTTCCTGGGTAGTTAAAATAAAGAACATCATTGGGTGTTCATCTTCTGGAAGTGCTTTTAAAGTTGTGCCTTTGGAAGAACTTCCAAATTTTTTTGCTGGGAACTTCTAATGCCCTGTTCCACAGTGTGGCGCAGGTTATAATGAAGGTGTAAATGACAATGTTTTTTGTATAAAGGATCTTTCATTTGCTCATTTGCGTAAATTTTTTGGATAACTTCTACCTAAATTATTCACATATTATGTTTAAAAATTAAGTACGTATTTATAATTTTACTTATCATGCTAATTTTTTTTTTTCAAATACACAAATATCAGTGGACTAAGGAACAAGACCGTTTTCTATATTAAAAACCTCAAGAAAATGCTTTTCTGTACGCGTTAAAAAGATGGAACAATGGAAGGCCAAAATAATTTCTCTTTTTGTAGATGAAGTATTTATTGAACCATACTTGAGGTCCTAGAAACTTACTCAAATGTTCCATTTTCTATGCAATATTGTTCAAATTAACACGTTATCGTTGTATGCTAGTGTATTGAAACCCAACATCCATTGAACAGAGACAAAGTTTATGTTAATCACAACATTATTTTGATGGAATAGCACAGGTTAAAGATCTGCCGTTCATTCCATGTTTAATGGCCAACACCGGAAGGCCAAACAGAATAAAATGGCCCAGCAAATGAACGAACGAACCAAACAACAACAACAATTCTGGCAGACAAGCAACCAACCAACAACAGTCACACAATGCTTGAATGACAGCCAAATGAATGGACAGGCGAGAGAATGAATCAAATGCGTGATTAATTAAAGCATTAATTTTGCTAAATTACTTCGATACATCAGAGGAATCAAAGTCATTTGTCAAAATTAACCTGAGTATCGAGACGCGACCAGCAAACGGCCTCTCGAAACAACAGTGCCAACATCAAAAGTGTCTTACGGAAACGGATACAGACAACCGAACGAACCAAAGAACAAGCAAACAAATAAACACCAAATGAATGACTTTTTCCCGAATAATGAAGTTGAAAATGTAATCAATATGGAGAGATGAGAAAAGATGTTTTTGCCTTCTCCTTTCGGTGAGGGGAATAAAAGGTGGAATTTCTGCTCCCCAGTGATAGATATCCAATTTGATTTTTTCAAATGTTCATGATGGTGGTGGAGGTGGCGGTGGAAATGAGGTAAAGGAACCCATTTAGGCAAAAAACTGACAAAGAACAGTGGAACAGAATTTGAGTAAAATACCTTAAATTTTTTATTAATTGTATACAAAAATCAACTTTAGTCTCCAAAATGTCTCAGTGGCAAAATTTCAACAGACTAAGTTTTGGAGATTTTGGTGGTAATTGTGCGGTAGAAATGAAGCGAGAACCCTACCTTTTAAGCCATTCTGGGCTGACGCATGCTAAGTGCGATGATTGTGAGTCCTGTTGGAATGTCCAACAGGACTAATTTTGCCTTTAACCGGCCAAAAAAGTTGTACAAAAAGGAATCCACGGTCATCTAGCTCATTACTGCCATGAGATAATCGAAAATTTAGCATTTTAACGAATGGGACATTCGTACTCTCCAAAATTCTTCAGCCGCAAAAGTCCAACGCCGATTTTTGTAAAAATGAAAAAATGAGGACTATACTTCTTAATTCATTCTTGCTCGATGCTTGCGGAGTGCGATGTAGGAACATCCCTGGTCTGCGGACGAAATGGTTGCCTGCTCAGGACTTTTATAATGTTTTCAGGACATTTTCTGCTGAACAATCAAATGAGTAAATTTTCAGCTGACATCTTTGACATTTCAACTCAATCAGTTTTGGTGCATCGGAAAAATTGCATATGCCGATTTTGACAAAATTTGGCATAAACCGCAAAAATATTAATTGTGCAAAATTTTCAGAGTGATCAAATGAATGCATTTATTTTATAGAAATAAAATGTTGACAAAAATTTTCTGCAGAAATAAAATTTTGACAAAATTTTTTATAGAAATACAAATTTGACAAACTTGTCTATAGAAATACAATTTGGAGAAAATTTCCTATAGAAATACAATTTGGAGAAAATTTTCTATAGAAATGAAATTATGAGAAAATTTTCTACAAAAATAAAATTTTGAGAAAATTTTCTACAAAAATAAAATTTTGAGAAATATTTCTAGAGAAATAACATTCTGACAAAATTTCCTACGTAAATAAAATTTTGACAAAATTTGCTATAGAAATAAAATGTTGACAAAACTTTCTATAAAAATAAAATTTTGAAAAAAATTTCTATACAAATAAAATTTTGACAAAATATTCTATAGAAATAAAATGTCGAAAAAATTTGCTATAGAAATAAAACTTCGACAAAATTTGTTATAGAAATAAAATTTCGACAAAATTTTCTAGGGAAATAAAATTTTGACAAAATTTGCTAAAGAAATTAAATTTCGACAAAATTTTCTATAAAAATAAAATTTTGAGAAAATTTTCTATAAAAATAAAATTTTGACAAAATTTTTTTATAGAAATTAAATTTTGATAAACTTTCTTTAGCACTAAAATTTTGACAAATTTTTCTATAGAAATCAAATTTTGACTAAATTTTCTATAGACATAAAGTTATGACAAAATTTTCTATAGGAATAAAATTTTGAATATATTTTCTATAGAAACAAAATTTGAGAATATTTTCCATGGAAATAAAATTTGGACAAAGATTTCTATAGACATAATATTTCAACAAAATTTTCTATAGAAATAAAATTTTAAAAAATTTTTCAATAGAAATAAAATGTTGACAATATTTTCGATAGAAATAAAATTTCGACAAAATTTTCGATAGAAATAAAATTTTGACAAAAATTTCTATAGAAATAAAATTTTTACAAAATTTTCTATAGAAATAAAATTTTGAAAAAAAAATTCTACAGAAATACAATTTTTACAAAATTTTCTATAAAAATAAAATTTTGAAAAAAATTTCAACATAAGTAAAATTTGGCAAAATTTTTTATAGAAATAAAATTTTGAAAATAACATTTTGACAATATTTTCTAGAGAAATAAAATGTGGACAAAATTTTCGATAGAAATAAAATTTTGACAAAATTTTCGATAGAAATAAAATTTAGACAAAATTTTCTAAAGAAATCAAATTTTTACAAAATGATCTATAGAAATAAAATTTTGAAAAAAATTTTTAAGGAAATAAAATTTTACAAAAATTTCTAAAGAAATACAATTTTGAAAAAAATTTCAACAGAAATAAAATTTGGCAAAATTTTCTATAGAAATAAAATTTTGAAAAGGAAAAAAAATTTTGACAAAACTTTCTAGAGAAATAAAATTTTGACAAAATTTCCTACAAAAATAAAATTTTGACAAAATTTGCTATAGAAATAAAATTTTGAGAAAATTTTGTACAGAAATAAAATTTTGAGAAAATTTTCTATAGAAATGAAATGTTGATAATTGATTTTTCGGTAGAAATCATATCTGGACAAATAAAATTTTGAGAAAATTTTCTATAGAAATAAATTTTTGTTAAAATCTTTTATACAAATAAATTTTGGGCAAAATTTACTAAAAAATAAAATTTCGAAAAAAATTTCTGTAAAAAAAATAAAATTTTGTATATAAATAAAAACAACAGAGACGGTCGACTCAGGTCGGTAATTCAACTTCCAAAAGAAATGATGGCGTTGCATAACTTTAATTACTTACATATCATGTCTTAAGAATTAACCCATAAATGCGCACTGTATCTTTTACGATACAACCAGAAAAAATTCTTACGTCATAAAATTTTTAACGAATTCAATGAAATAAAGTTTGTTATATTCAGTATGTCATAGCGCTATTTTTTAAAATATTTTTTTTTCGGAAAATTTGTTGTACTTCTGAGTAAAATTAAAAATGAAAAATCAAAGTTTGACCTAAAATTCAAAAAAATACAAATTGGAAGTTTAAAAATATTTAACAGAGATGAATTTGGTATGAAAATGTTCTTTATTTACCATTTTGCATATTATATATTTTTTTCGAAGAATTTTGGACCTTGTGCATTTAAGGGTTAAGTATGTATAATTTTAATAAACACAAAACACCTTTTTACTTAAAAATTTTGAATAGAAAATCTCAATCTTAACCCCACCAAAGGCCATGTAAATATGGAGTGATGTAGAGTAAAATAAAATTAATCCCGATAGATTTTATTTTTTCCTAACTTATATATAATATATATTTTTTCCAGTTGTTATCCCACTGCTCCCTGTTTTGTATCACTTTGATTTTCTACTTTGACTGAAACATAATGAAGATGGGGCTGGGGTGGGGTGTTGAGAATAAAGTGAAATTAATGATAAAATTAACAAGATGCGAATTGCTCGGATGTTTGATTGTATGGGATCCATCTTCTTTACCACATCCTTTCCCATGCATCTTCTTTGGTTCCCGTTTTCCTTTGGTATTTTTTGTTGGGTATTTCCCCACTCGATTTCATTTCTTTAATGGTAATACAATCAGAGATTGTTGCGGATATTTGTTTCTTCTTTATAATCACAAAATTTGGTAAACTTTGACTAGGGGGATTTAGTATTATTTCGTTTTTTTTTCTGGAATTTCTTGGAATAAAATATGTCTGTCCGTAGGGAACAGCACTTGTAATCTGATGCCTTTTGGGAAACGATACATCTGTGCTAATGTTCACTCTTATAGAGCTTCTTATGATGTTGTGTGGTTGTGTTTGTTTTTTTTTCGAAAATACCATGGGGAATATTACTCATTGCGAATTTTATCTTCCTGTGATAGGAATCCTATTAAGGTATCATTTGTGGCCTTTTAAAATTCTTTACAGGTACAGGATGTGCTCAATTAAGACAGTAGGTATTCAAATTTCATGTTGCGATACGAGTTAAATGTTTCCAAATATACAAATGAAATAATCGATTCTTTTTTATACAGTATTTTGTTGAAGCACGTGAAATTAGTTGGAGCTGTATTACGATATAAGGATATAAGAAATAAATGGTGGTACAAACATACTGCTTCTTTGAAGTAGACAGTATTTAATATGGACAATAACAAACAAAAGAGTTCGGAGGAAGCATTGGATGTAAGTCATCCTTAGCAATCTGGCGGTGACTGATTCAAAGAAATGCACTCCGTTATTCGGTGTGAAGGTTACTGCCTGTCTGACCGACCTTATTTTCGAAAATACGGTCCATAAACGGTTAGCCCGATGTATCAGGCTCACTTAGACTATTCAGTCCATTGTGATACCACATTGGTGAACTTCTCTCGTATCACTGAGTGCTCCCCAATTCCATGTTAAGCTCGATGACAAGGGAGTTTCTTTTTATAGCCGATTCCAAACGGCGTTCCACATTGCAGTGAAACCACTTAGAGAAGCTTTGAAACCCTCAAAAATGTCACCAGCATTACTGAGGTGGGATAATCCACCGCTAAAAAACTTTTTGGTGTTCGGTCGAAACAGGAATCGAACCCACGACCTTGTGTATGCAAGGCGGGCATGCTAACCATTGCACGCACCACTGTGGCTTCAAAAAACGGTAACAAATATTCGAACTTTATGGATCTTTTGGAGTTTCGAGTTTTAAAAATTTTCGTTTTGGATCCAAATATCCGGTGGTGCAAAATTGGCGCAAAACTGATTAATTTAACATGTATTTGTCAGAGGACGAATATTCACCACTTCAACAGTCGTTTCTCTGAATTTGCATTTCTTCTTAAGGTGTGTTCCGAATTCAATGCTTTGGGTGTGAATTTCAACAGTTTGTGATATTTTGCTATATAAATAATTTCTATATTTTTTATGATTTGTAATGCATTCCTAACGCTTGTCCAAAACATTTGACCTCAAATATTTAAAAAAAAATCGCACTTTTTTCGTCAAAATTTAACTAATTTTTACCATATGTTAAAAAAACAAAACAAGTGAATAAAGTAGAATGTCGGGCTGGACCGACTATATCATACCCTGAACCACCTACTGAATTAGTAAACATTGCTTGTGCGGTATCAATCGTATAGGTTTTGGGAAAAAACCCATTTCCATATTTAAAAACATTAAGGGGTACATTGTTATGGGAGTCTTATCACAATGTGAACAGAAATGTCTGATATTAGGAGCTATAGTTGATTCTGAACCTGTAGAGTTAGTATGCCACTAATATTGAGTCCATTATTAAAAAAGAGGAAATCGCTCAATGAAAATAGTGCTATAGATTTATGTAAGAGCTACATGTAAGTCTAAATACGATCGGCTAATACATCTACATTTAAAATTTGAGCAACATTGGTTAATAAATAAGAGTATTATGGCCAAATTTGGGAAAATCGATCGAGGGATATATATGGGAGCTATATCTAAATCTGAACCGATTTCGATGATATTTTCCAGATTTGGTTGATACCACAAAATGTTACCTTGTGCTAAATTAGAGTATGGCTATTATGGATCTAAATCAGAACTGATTTGGATTATATATTGCAGGTTTTGTTGATATTACAGGAGAATACTTTGTGCTAAATTTGAGTAAAATCGGTTAATAAATGAGGCCACAATTGGTCAAAAAGAAGGTTATAAGGGGCAAATTTTTGAAAATCGGGCGCTACATATATATGGGAGCTATATCTAAATCTGAACCGATTTGGATGATATTTTGCACATATAGTCAGTACTATAGAACATTAGAATAAGATCAGTTGATAAATAAGGGTTTTATGGCCAAATTTGTGAAAATCGGGCTACACATATAACATATATGAGAGCTATAGCTATATCTGAACCGATTTCGATGATTTTTTGCATATATAGTAAGTGCTAGAAAATTACATTTGGGCAACTTTGAGTCAGATCGGTTGATACATAAAGGATTTATGACCAAATTTGTGAAAATCGGGCGATACATATATATGGGAGCTATATTTGAATCTGAACCGATTTCGTCGAAATTTGGCACACCCAAAGAGTGGCCAATTGAATAACTTTGTGGCGAACCCAATTGTAGATGACCCCATTTATCGAAATCGGGCGATACATATATATGAAGGCCATATCTAAGTTCCAAATTCAATAGCTTTTGTCCTTGTGTCAAAATTTCATCGAAAAAATTTCATCCAAATTTCATCAAAATCGGTTAATAATTGCGACCGGAACCCTGCGAACAACAAATACATGGACGGACAGATGGACACCAAGCGCAAGATCGACTCAGAAGTTGATTCTGAGTCGATCGGTATATATTTTATGGGGTCTAAAATCAATATTTCTTGTAGACATATTTTTTGGCAGATCAAAGTTATTTTACCCTGACCACTATGTGGTTTAGGGTATAAAAATAAAATTATCCTTTAAAAAAAAAAGAAATATAAAACGAATTATAAACAAGTATATACAGCAGTAAGTTCGGCCGGGCCGTATTTTAAACACCCAACACCATGAACCAAATATTAGGGTTTCCTTTGAAATTTCAGGAGGGCTTGAGGACACTTCCCGAAGATAAATTTAAAAATTTCACCTATGAGGATTATATCAGATTCTGGATTTATAAGAACGATTTTTGTTTGAGTTTTAGAAGAATCATTAACATCTCTTGTAAGTGTGCTAGAAAATTATAAAATAACGTCTTGATTTGAAATCTTAAATCTGTAGATTTTCACCCGAGAAGTAAAATCTGGAAATTTTACATTGAGTTTCAAGCAATTTTCATGATCAGTGCGCCTTCTATACCCTCAAGAAGTGAAGTCGGTCTATATGGAGGCTTTACCAAATGGACCGATAAAAACTTAATCCGATAAACGTTTTTGTGGGCCTAAAATACCAGAATATTTACAATTTCAGGCAAATCGGATAAAAACTACGGTTTCTAGAAACCCAAGGAGTTAAATCGGGAGATCGTTCTTATGGGGGCTATACTAAAATATGGAGCGATACTCACCGTTTTCGGCACACCTCCTTATGACCCGAAAATACCTCTAGATTTCCAATTTCAGGCAAATTGGATAAAAGCTTCGGATTCTAGAAGCCTAAGAAATAAAATCGGGATATCGGTATATATGGGGGCTATACCAAAACATGGACCGATACTCACCGTTTTTGGCACACCTCTTTATGACCCGAAAATACCTATATATTTCCAATTTCAGGCAAATTGTATATAAACTACGGATTCTATAAACCCAAGATGTAAAATCGGGAGATCGGTCTATATGAGGGCTATACCAAAACATGGAACGATACGGATCATTTTCGGCACACCTTTTGATGGTCCTCAAGTACCTCTAGATTTTCAATTTCAGGCAAATTGGATAAAAACTACCGTTTCTATAAGCCCAAGACCCCAAATCGGAAGGTCGGTTTATATGGGGACCATACCAAAACATGGACCGATGCTCACCATTTTAGGCACACCTCTTTACGGTTCTAAATTACCTCACGATTTCCAATTTCAGGTAAATTGGATAAAAACTGCGGTTTCTATAAGCCCAAGAAGTAAAATCGGGAGATCGGTCTATATGGGGGCTATACCAAAATAGGGTCCGATACTCACAATTTTGGCACACGTATTTGTGGTCCTACAATACCTCTAGATTTCCAATTTCAGATAAATTGAATAAAAACTGCGGTTTCTATAAGCCCAAGAAGTAAAATCGGGAGATCGGTCTATATGGGGCCTATACCAAAACATGGACCGATACTCACCATTTTTGGCACACCTCTTTATGGTCATCAAATACCTCTAGATTTCAAATTTCAGGCAAATTTGACAAAAACTACGATTTCTATAAGCCCAAGACCCCAAATCGGGAGGTCGGTTTATATGGGAACTATATCAAAACCTTGACCGATATAGCCAATCTTCGAACTTGACCAGCCTGCAGACAAAAGACGAGTTTGTGCAAAATTTCAGCACGATTGCTTCATTATTGAAGACCGTAGCGTGATTACAACAGACAGACAGACGGACAGAAGGACATCGTTATATAGTCTTAGAATTTCTCCCTGATCAAGTATATATATACTTTATATAGTCGGAAATCGATATTTCGATGTGTTACAAACGAAATGACAAACTTATTATACCCCCGTCACCATTCTATGGTGGTGGGTATAAAAACTGTATTAAAACAAGTAAGTAAAGTCTAAAGTCGGGCGGTTTCTATAAGCCCACTATATTATACCTTTCACCCCTATGTATGCCATCATTTGTGTTACCATCTCAACTAGTTCAAATTTGCTGGAAGCTATACAAAGGAGAACATTTTTTTACTTCTACAAAATCTCTAGAATTAAAATTTATATCGGCTAACGCTATTCAGTTAATTGGAGGACACTTCCATTGAAAATGGGTCTAAAATGTGTAACAGTCTACCATATTTCCCCAACTCTGGTGTACGTATATATGGGAGCTATATATAATCTGAACCGATTTTGACTACATTTGACATGTATAGTTAGAATAATAATTCTTCTATCTATGCGAAATTTTCGCGTAAATGGCAGTATAACTTTGGCCCCCTGGTCATATGAGTGCAAATCGGACGGAAGATATATATGGGAGCCATATCTAAATCTGAACCGATTTCAACCAAATTTGGCACAATTACCATTACTACCAAACGTACTCCTTGTGCGAAATTTGAAGCAAATCACGGAAAAACACTGGATTTTGAGGCCATATAAGTTCAAATCGGACGAAAGATATATATGGGAGCTATATCTAAATTTGAACCGATTTCAACTAAATTTACCAAGCATTGGTAGAATGTCAATACTACCCTCTGTGCAAAATTTCACGAAGGTAGCAAACTTTGGCCTCGGTGGTCATATGAGTCTAAATCGGACGAAAGATATATATGGGAGCTATATCTAAATCTGAACCGATTTGGCTGATATTTCGTAAGATTTTCCAGATTCATTAAATATTTGGATGTACGGTATTTCAAGAAAATCGGGTGATAAACACGCTAACTATGACCACATCGGCGAAAAATATATATGGCAGGCATATCTAAATCTGAACCGATTTTTTCCAAAACCAATAGCGATTGTCTCTGTCCCAAGAAAGGGCCCTATGCCAAATTTGAGGACGATCGGACTTAAATTGCGAGCTGTACTTTGTGCACAAAATTACATATACAGACAGACGGACGGACGGACAGACAGACATACGGACATCGCTAAATCGACTCAGAATTTAATTCTAAGCCGATCGGTATACTAAAAGATGGGTCTATGACCACTATTTCTTGGCGTTACATACAAATGCACAAACTTATTATACCCTGCACCACAGTAGTGGTGAAGGGTATAAAAACTCTCTGTGTAGTTCAAATAAAGAATATCTTTGGTAAGACATTTTTTGTAGTGCATTTAAAAATCTAAAAGCACAGAACAACTTGCAAATTTTTTGTTGGAAAGTCAGCTTTGGTGAACATGGGTTTTCATCACTAAGATACTGACATTCTTCGAAAATTGTTCTTCCGCTTTTTGACATTGTGTTGAAACTAGCTTCTAAAATAATAAGCATTTTTTTTTTTTTGGTGGGAGTGTTCATCGACGTAGATCACTAAACTTGAGATTGTTAGACATGACTACAAGTTGAGGTGGACAGCTTTTCAGCCACAATATTGCGAATAGCAGCAATATTTTTGCCATCCTTTGCTACGATAGGCTTCAGTTTATCTTTACTCTATTAACGACCTACATTTAGTATTAAAAACCGTAAATGCATCCATCATAAATTTTCAAAATTTATCAACAATGTGTGCATTGGACAATGTGATCTCATCTACTATACCATTGCTCTTTGAAGTATAGAGTGCCAATGTATCTTCCACACGCTTACGAAAAGTTCAGAAGATACGTTAACGCATCAATGTTCTTGCAACGAACATCGAAAGGGCTGGAAAGCATTACAACAAAAACAGAACATTTATGGAAGGGACGAAATATGATTTTCGAAAAAAGTGTCATGCAACAGATTTTACATACGAGGTTATTATGGAAAAAGCATCGGGGGTAAAATTTTGGTTTGTGAAAATAATTGACTGCATGGAAAATTTTCAACCCATTTTAGGTCGCTATTATTTCTAAACCGCTCGTCTGAAAGTTTATAGATTTCTTCTAGTCGCATATCATTTTATTATTTACAAGCATTTTAATCTATTGCTTTCAGATTTAGAATTATCTTTGAAACCAAATAAATTCTGGAAATTCTTTGAAACCAGACAAGTTTTAGCAAAATCAATCTTTTTTTTTTTTTTTCATTGCACATTCAGATTTTGTATTATAAGATGCGAAGGAGACGAGATAAACACATGGTGTCTTTGGCAATAAAGCTCAGGGTGGGCCTCTGAGTCGATCTAGTCATGTCTGTTCTTCGGTCTGTCTGTGAACACATTTCCAGTCTAATTTCTACTTGTAGTCGAGCCCAAATTGGGAAGTTTAAATCATCGATAAGAAAAAAGCTGAAAAAATTAATAAATTAAACTTTGTTCCCTAGAATCAAGTACGCAAGACTTAAATGTAAAAACAAATTGTTTTTTTTAAATTTGTCCTTACTTCAATTTTCCGCTTCTTCGAATTAATACCAAATCATTTGTGTAAAGACAAACTCTTTGGAACAACGCATGCTCTTTTTTCAAGACAATCGGGAAACAAACGGTATTGAAATTATCGGTCAAGGGCGAAATCGTCATCTCAGTCATTCGCTTTTTCCAAAGATTGCCATTTGCAATTCATTTTGTAAGATTTACGTATTTAAACCTTCAATAAAGTGGTCTGTACAAATAAAATACTAAGCAATTGTGCTCATTTACACACACTTGACCTCGTATATCCGGGTGGGTGTTATATAGCAACTAGCTCTCGCTAACACATTCATACAGTTCCTAATAAAGCTACTTTGTGCAAATCATAAACAATGTTGCATTTGTAAATTGCACAATAGCCAATGAATATAAGTGAGAAATATTGGCTAAAAATAAATTACTATATATTACTTAAATTTTAATTACTTTAATATAATTCAATTTAATTTAGTCTATTTAATAAATTCGATTTGACTTTATTTAATTTATTTTAATATATTTTTTTTAATTTATATTTGTAGCCCACCAGAATTATATATGGGACGTTCTGCCACAAGCAAACTAATGTTTAGAAGTAGTTATTTGGGTCCTTAAAAATAAATATGTTTAGGATCCCAGCAAAAACTCCTATTACCAGGTATGAATACAAGTATGCCTGCGCCAAATTAGGTAACAACTTCTTCGTACAAATATCAGCAGTAATACTTTTTCATGGACATGACATTGGAGGAAAGTACTTCGGTGCAAGCATACCAGCAGTCGAAAAATAAGTACTTCGTCGCAAGCATACCAGCTCTCCAAAAATAATAGGTTTACCATAAATAGAATCAAAAAGAGCGAGTGAGTTACCGCTCTCATATCTATTTATAGATTTTATTCTCCTTATGCTCTGCCTTTTTCTACCCTCTGTTTATATTTATGGTACAATTTGTACTTTGAAAATCTCTATGACTCCAGGAGGAATCGAACTCACACCTGTTGTTTTGTAATCCAACACACCATACCTTACTTGGTGGCATGAATTTATTCAATTATGTAATTGTGCAATATTAATGATGTACTGTACAACTTAAGAAAACAAGGATATATTTTATTGGCATTACAAATTAATATTTTGCTATTTTTTGGAATGTACACTGTTAGAAAAATATGTTTTTCATATGTTCCGTTATAAACAAAATGTGTTTTGGACACAATTTTTAAACACAATATATTTAAGTGCAAACATGTAATGTTCCTAGACTAATACTAAATGTTTGGGACACATATGTTAATATGTGAATATATTATGTTTCGGGCATGAATGTTTCATAAAAATAACAGGTTGGCTGATAAGTCCCTGGCCTAACAAAGAAAAACACATTTTTTTGTCAAAATTCGTTTTTATTATTCAACATAGTTCCCTTCAAGAGCGATACAACGATTATAACGATCTTCCAATTTTTTGATACCATTTTGGTAGTACTCCTTCGGTTTTGCCTCAAAATAGGCCTCAGTTTCGGCGATCACCCCTTCATTGCAGCCAAATTTTTTCCCTGCGAGCATCCTTTTGAGGTTTGAGAACAAGAAAAAGTCGCTGGGGGCCATATCTGGAGAATACGGTGGGTGGGTAAGCAATTCGAAGCCCAATTCATGAATTTTTGCCATCGTTCTCAATGACTTGTGGCACCGTGCGTTGTCTTGGTGGAACAGCACTTATTTCATCTTCATAAGGGGCCGTTTTGCCGTGATTTCGACCTTCAAACGCTACAATAACGCCATGTAATAGTCACTGTTGATGGTTTTTCCCTTCTCAAGATAATCGATAAAAATTATTCCATGCGCATCCCAAAAAACAGAGGTCATTACTTTGCCAGCGGACTTTTGAGTCTTTCCACGCTTCGGAGACGGTTCACCGGTCGCTGTCCACTCAGCCGACTGTCGATGGGACTCAGGAGTGTAGTGATGGAGCCATGTTTCATCCATTGTCACATATTGATGAATGATATGACCAACACGTTCCTCTGCTATCTCCATCAACTTAATTTTACGGCCATTCAAAATCATTTTGTGTTTTTTTTTATGTTTTCGTCGGTAACCACCTCTTTCGGGCGTCCACTGCGTTCACCGTCCTCCGTGCTCATTTTACCACGCTTGCATTTTGCATACCAATCAATTATTGTTGATTTCCCTGGGACAGAGTCCGGAAACTCATTATCAAGCCAAGTTTTTGCTTCCTTCGTTTTTTTTTTCATTCAGAAAACAGTATTTTATCAAAACGCGAAATTCCCTTTTTTCCATTTTTTCACAATAACAAAAGTTGCTTCACAAAAGACGCTCTATCTCACAAACTAATTGACTTACAGACGTCAAATTTTGACACGAATCAAGGTTGGTACTATATAAAAATAATATGCATACTAGTGACGCCATCTATGTGTCAGACCGGGGACTTATTAGCCTAGCTGTTAAAAGTTAAGTGCATTTTTTCCCCGCTAAACGACTTCAAAAAAAGCGGCGGGAAAATAGCTACGTTGGCAACGCTGATGGATGGTCAATTAGGCTAAATTTCGTTGAAATCGGTTCAGATTTAGATATAGCACCTATGAATATCTTTCGATTTAGATTCATATAACAACTGGAGACCGCATGTTCAATTGACCACCTATCCTTCTGAACTCACTACTGCTACGGATCAAAAATAAACATTCCTCGAATTGTTCTGTACCTCTAATACATGTGTATCGTCGGATAAATCATAAATGCATTTTTGTGCAATAAAATGACTGTAGCCTTATATTTCCCATATTTTTTTCTTAATTGTGTTTCGTTTGAGGGCATTTCTGATTTAAACAGTGAAACCTCTGAAGGGTATAATATAGTCGACCTCGCCCGACTTTCGATTTTGCTTATAATTTGATACCTATAGTGTCTCTATATTGTTGGTAAACATAATCAATTTTGGGCTCAGAATGGCTTTGAATTATGAAATAAATTTGAATTGAATATAACCTATTGATTTTAAAAGAAATAGATTCAAATTTAGATATAGCTCCCACTAATTGGTTGTAAGTAGGTTTTTTTCCCCGGGAACGGAATCCCGGGAATTCCCGGGAAATTGCTATTTTTTCGCTCCCGCTTTCGCGGGAATGAAGTGCGGGAATTCCCGGGAAATTTTCTTTACAATATTTAATGTGTAATTGAGGGTTTTATGACTGTTGAAATCTAGTTAAAGTGGATTTTGGAAGTGTAATGTGAATAACTATGGTACCAAGTCGTAGCAGTTGCCTTGTGGAACATACATAGTCGTGGTTTCTAATCCAGAATCCAACGGGCTCCCAATTGTTAAAAATAAGTTTGCACTTCCTAATTTATATTTCTGTAAACCGACATTCCGATAGACTGGTAGACTGAGTAAACCTTTAAAAACAACGGGATATTTTACCTTATGTAACCCACGTTGGCAATTGCATAATTTTAAAATTTCATAATTATTGCAAGGATGTTTTTTATGAAATAAGAAAATTCCAACCTTTTTTAAGATAGTTGCTTTAATTTCAAATGTATACCTTATACACATTAGGCTTGAAATCTATTAAAATTGGCGTTTAAAGCATACACAGAAAAAAAACATACCCGGTTCCAAAGATTTTGTCTTTACTTTAAAAAAGTAAGGATTCTTTTAAGACACAATTCTCTTTTAAAATCGGGTTTTCTGTACTTGCTTCTAGGAAGCAAATTTTAATTTTTCGTTTTTTCAGCTTTTTTTTCTTCATATGCTATCAAAGTCCCTTAAAAACAAGTTAACGACGACTATATTTTCCAAATTAAGACTCGACTTCATGTAGAAATTATGCTGTGTTTCAAGTAAAAACGTCTTTAAAATAAAGTGTTGAAAAACATGTCCTATATTTGAACGATTCTTTTCTTTGTAGTCAAGATGCAAAAAGACAACAAATTTAAAGACAATTTTATTAAATTTAAAGATTTTTTCTAAATTATTAAAGTCAAGTTGACCTTAGCCCAAACATTTTTTCTTTCATGTTATGATATCCATTTTTAAATCAAATCACTTAATTATAAGGACACTACGACTTCATTGAAAAGTTTATCGACCTTTAGTCAAGGAAAAAAACTTTATACTAGAGATATGCGTCTTCTGTGCTAAGCAAAATTTGCATTCGTATTTTAAAGACATGAAATCTTTGACCTCACGACAATATTTTTTTCAGTGTACGATAACTGAAATCTAGTTAAAGTGGATTTTTATTCTCTCTTGGGAATAGTGCATTTATTGACCCCGTTTAACGATGGTGAAATTGAAATAAGTTTCTTTCATTTCCAAACAGTTTTCTAGTGTTATAAAAAATCTCACTATATTAATAATGATCTTCCGAAAACTATACCGAAAGAGACTGCCTTAACTATTGTCAAAATGTTTTGTATTACAAAATATTTCGTATTTTAGTATAATTTATGGCTGATGTAAGAGAAAAACATAATATATATTGGTAGTTGTCCAGAGAGCGCCTTACAACCGCAGCTTTAGGCGATTTCTAATTTATTCAAATGTCTAAATGTATTCCACATCAAAGAAGGTTTCCCTTTAACCGGGATCCCGGGAAATTCGAAAAAAATTCCCGCTTTCCCGGGAATGCAAAAAGTCCGGAAAAAAGAAAACCCAAGTAGCAAGAGTTTCACTCCGCTTTATGTTAAATTTTAAACAAGAAAAATGTATATTCTAACTGTGCATGCCAAATTTGGTTGAAATCAAATCAGATTTTCATATAGATTCCCTGTATATTTCGTCCGACTTACACTTACATGACCACAGAGGCCAAAGTTAAAATACCTGCTTTTAAAATTCAAGCAAGTCTGATAAAAATTGCATCTTCCATGCCCTCAAGAAGTCAAATCGAGAAATTCGTCTATATTGGGGCAACTGAAAGCTTTGCTAACCAACATTTGCTAAGTTTTTAATGATCTTAAAATGTCTCTATATTTTAAAATTCCTCATGACGTAAAATCAGGAAATCGGTCTATATGGCGACTTTATTAAAACATTCACTGATATAAAACAAATTTGGAGCAATATTTTCATATTTGATGTTGCAAGCAAATAGAATGAAAATTTAGGCTTTAGTGCCTTCAAGAAATCAAATTGAGTGATTGGTCTATATGGGGGCCATATCAAAACATAAACCAAATTTAGAGCATTTCTTTGCTAAACAACCTATAAATTTACAATTTAAAATAAATTGAAGAGCATTAGCGGCATTTGTATGCTCTCCTGGAGCAATCAATACGGTAGGATCGGTTTATAGACTATATCGAAAAATTTCCGATATATTCTATCTTCGAACTTGATTTGTCTGCATACTAATACCCAGAGAAAAGCGTCGCCAAAGAAGTAGTGAATATGTCATTTTGGGATCCAGAAGTGGTGCAAATTGGGCGCAGAAGTGATGAATTTAACATGAGATTGTCATAGGACGGATGCCCACCATTTCAACAGCCATTGCACTGAATTTGCATCACATAATAATTTTTTTCCACATAAGTAATATTTATACCCTCCACCATAGGATGGGGCTATATTAACTTTGTCATTCCGTTTGTAACACATCGAAATATTGCTCTAAGACCCCATAAAGTATATATATTCTGGGTCGTGGTGACATTCTGAGTCGATCTGAGCATGTCCGTCAGTCTGTTGAAATCACGCTAACTTCCGAACGAAACAAGCTATCGACTTGAAACTTGGCACAAGTAGTTGTTATTGATGTAGGTCGGATGGTATTGCAAATGGGCCATATCGGTCCACTTTTACGTATAGCCCCCATATAACCGGACCCCTAAATTTGGTTTGCGATTGCTCTAAGGGAAGCAAATTTCATCCGATCCGGCTGAAATTTGGTACATGGTGTTAGTATATGGTCTCTAACAACCATGCAAAAATTGGTCCATATCGGTCCACTTTTACGTATAGCCCCCATATAAACGGACCCCCAAATTTGGCTTGCGATTGCTCTAAGAGAAGCAAATTTCATCCGATCCGGCTGAAATTTGGTACATGGTATTAGTATATAATCTCTAAGAACCATTCAAAAATTGGTCCATATCAGTCCATAATAATATATAGACCCTATATAAACCGATCCCCAGATTTGAACTCCGTAGCCACTTGGACGAGCAAAATTCATCCGATCCGGTTGAAATTTGCAACGTGGTGTTAATATATGGCCGCTAATAACCATGCCAAAATTGGTCCATATCGGTCTATAGTTATATATAGCCGATCCCCAATCACACAAAAATTGGTCCATATCGGTTCATAATCATGCTTGCCACTCGAGCAAAATAATCTAGCAAAATTTTGTCAAAATTTATTTCTATAGAAAATTTTGGCAAAATTTCAATTCTATATGTTGTCAAAATTTTAAATCTATTGAAAATTTTGTAAAAATTTTATTACTATAGAAAATTTTGTCAAAATGTTATTTCTATAGAAAATTTTGTTAAAATCGTATTTCTATAGAAAATTTTGTCCAAATTTTACTTCTATAGTAAATGTTGTAAAAATTTTATTTTGTCAAAATTTTATTTCTATAGAAAATTTTGTCAAACTTAATTATATACGTATTTAATCGGCCATTTTAAGTTTAATATATACCACGTATGGACTACGTGGTATATATTACGGTATTAAGAAGTTTTAAGATACCTTGTCATCGGAAAAAGTTACCACAACCCAAGTAATTCGATTGTGGATGACAGTCTTCAGTAGAAGTTTCTACGCAATCCATGGTGGAGGGTTCATAAGCTTCGGCCTGGCCGAACTTACGGCCGTATATACTTGTTATAATTTTGTTTATGATTTTTAATGCTTATATGAATAGTTTGACCTCAAATATTTTTAAAAATTTGCACTTTTTGTAAATTGCATTTAGCATTTTTCTTCGACAAAATTTTAATAATTTGTACCACACTGAAAAAACAGTGAACCCACCAGGAAGAAACATTTCGGTTAATTTTAGAAAATTTTGAATATTTTTGGGAAATTTTAACTAGACAGTATAACAAACGCTGGCATCACGCCGATGTCATAAAAATAAGTAAATATTTTTCGACAAATTCAAGAAAATTTATTAGACATAATTACATTTATCACTTGTTAAAGAAAATTTTGTAGTTTTAAGGAAAAAATTGGAGTTCAAAATTGCAAGAATGTCTTTAGTGACATGATGGACGCATTTGTAGTAAAATTTACAAATTTAAAGAAATATTGAACTATTTTGTGGAAGACGCGAATTTAGTTAATCTTTATCCTTCATTTGTGTATATTTTTTTCCTCGCTTTTAGTTAATTTAACTAACGTACACAAAAAATTATTAGAGTAGAGGAAACTTTCTCCAAACACAATAATTCCATGAACTAAAATAAAGTTAAATTGGCTTTAGTGAAATAGACAGTTCACTTTTTTTTTGAGTGCATTTTATTAATTCTTACTCTGTTTTTAACCTATTTGAAGAAATAAAATTACCAATTAAAAATATGAATAATGAGTTTTAAAAATTTGTATTCTAAAACTTCCTGTGTAGTTAAAATAGAGAACATCTTTGGGAGGACATTTTTGGAACTACTTTTAAAGTTGCGCTTTTGGAACAACTTCCTAATTTTTTCGCTGGATTCTTATTTATTTTATTTATTACTTAATTTATTATAATGACAAATTAAAATAAACTTATTTATTTATATAACTAGAGGCCTACATACTAATACTACATATGCACCTAATTCTAAAATCATTTATAAAATATTAAAATGGATCTATTAGGAAACGATATGTAATTCTCTTCTTATTTCATTCCAATAAAATGTTCACAAAATAGGTTTCCTATGAAAAACAAATTGGGGGAAATGATTTTTGATCGGATTTAGAAGATTTTCTTTAATGCAAAAAATCTGCTTTTAAATACAGATTTTCTAACGAATAAGCATTAAGCCGTTTTGCTTTCTTCGCCACCACAACCCAGTCCTTTGATATGGGATCAAATTGAACGGTAGTGTTAATAGCTACAATGTTAGATAGATATAACATGGATGCATGTATACGAGACAAACGTAGACATTTTACAACATTGGTGTCGGCAACAACCATGGCAACAGCATTTCCACTTACTTCTCAAACGCCATTGGTACTTAGGCCACCCTCACCTAGTGCCATTAATATTTGTCACACTTTTGCAAGATTTCGCACCATTTTGTTTACAAGCCTTGTCTCTGGCAAACACGCATACACTTGTAAGAGTATTTACAAATATGCATGACATCTATTGAAACATTTGGGTGGTGTGATTTTTAAGCAACAAATAAAACAAAACGAAAAAAAATAACTTTTATTTGCAGTCTTTTTTAAAAGGCGATATCTACACCAAAAAAGTTTGCTTGAATATAAAGATTTTAAACTTCTCTGAAAGATTTTGGATTGAATCCGAGCCCAAAATGTGGCTTCTTTTATCTATAAAAATAAAATTATGATACAAATCTCATTTATCGAACTCCAAAAATATTTATCTGGGATTTGTTAAAATACATACTTATCTTCACATAGAGTTTTGGGCTTCATCGAAGTCTAAACAGTCTTTCAATTTTCGTCTTTAGTAATTTACGTCCTATCCTGATATTCATGAAATTAATGGTGTTTTGTGTGTGTGCTGCTGTGAGAAATCCTGTTTTAAATGTAGCTGTAGACAGCACATCTCTTTTACTACATGGTTTAAGCAAACTACTTGAAAATTCTAAAAACATACAAAACTTGTTTTACTCCTTAGTTGTTGTTCTAGACAATAGCATATGCATGGCAATATGCATTTATGTCGGTTTACTTACTCAATACATATGGTATGAAGCCATTTATATCAATTACAAATTATTAACAGCGTTTTTATACTTTCCACCATAGGATGGGGGTATATTAACTTTGTCATTCCGTTTATAACACATCGAAATATTGCTCTAAGACCCCATAAAGTATATTTATTCTAGGTCGTAGTGAAATTCTGAGTCGATCTAAGCATGTCCGTCCGTCCGTCTGTTGAAATCACGCTAACTTCCGAACGAAAGAAGCAATACCATCCGACCTACATCAATAACAAGTAGTTGTTATTGATGTAGGTCGGATGGTATTGCAAATGCGCCATATCGGACCACTTTTACTTATAGCCCCCATATAAACGGACGCTCAGATTTGGCTTGCGGAGCCTCTTGGAGGGGCAAAATTCATCCCACCCGGTTGAAATTTGGTACTTGGCTTTAGTACATGGTCTCTAACAACCATGCAAAAATTGGTCAATATAGGTTCATAATTATATATAGCCCCCATATAAACCGATCCCCAGATTTGGATTGCGGAGCCTCTAAGAGAAGCAACTATCAATGAAAGAGAATAGTTAGTTTTTCAAAAATATTTTTATTTTTCAATATAATCTCCTGAAACTTCAGAACACTTAGTCCAACGCTTTTGTAGCAATTCTATCCCTTGATTAAAATAGTTTTCCCCAAGGTCTTCAAAAAAGTGGTTTACAACTGTAATTGCATCTTCATTTGAGGTAAAACGCTTGGCAGCAAGGAATTTTTTTAGATTTGGGAACAAGTAAAAGTCAATGGGAGCTAAATCAGAAGAATAAGGTGGGTGGTCAAGCAACTCGTACTTTAATTCGTTGATTTTAGCCATTGTTAAAACACTCCTGTGCGCTGGTGCGTTGTCTTGATGAAAATTGTTTTTTTTTTGTGTTGTAAGCCAGGACGTTTTTCTCGAATTTGTACAATTAAATGATCCAAAAGTTTTTAATAGTACTCTAAATTTATTGTTTTACCCTTTTGCAGATAGTCAATCAATAAAATAACGTTGAAGTCCCAAAAAACCGTTGGCATAACCTTACCAGCCGATTGAATTGTTTTTGCCTTCTTTGGGGCACTTCCTCCAGCTTCAGTCCATTGTTTGGATTGTTCTTTTGTCTCTGGGGTATAGTGGTGGATCCATGTCTCATCAAGAGTTATGAAACGACGCTTAAATTCCATTGTATTTCGCTTAAAACGATCCAAACCAGATTGAGAAATGTTCATTCTTATGCGTTTTTGATCGACTGTTAACAAATGCGGCACCCATCTTGCAGAAAGCATTTTCATCTGTAGTTCTTCATGCAAAATTAAATGGACTCGATCATTAGAGATGCCCATGATATTAGCAATTTCACGCACTTTTATTCGTCGATCATTTAATACCATATCGTGCACTTTGGCTATAATTTCTGTTGTTGTTGCTGTTTTTGCATATCATTATGAATTTCTTGTCCCGTTAAACCTTTTTTATGTAAATATTTAATGACAGCACGCATTTCTAATTTTTCCATTGCAAAAAAAAAATTGCGGATGCGTCTTTTTTAAACACCTGTTTCTATATGAAGGAGTTGCCAGATCGAAACAAAACTTAACATGTGTTCATAACAGAGATGGAAGTTTCTAAAACACTTAACTTTTTTCTGTTTATACCGCGCTTTTTGTGCTAGGCTAAGAAGTTTCCGAACTGCCCTCGTATGGTCTCTAACAACCATGAGAAAATTGGTCCACGTCGGTCCATAGTTATATATAGCTCCATATAAACCGATCCGCAAATTTGACCTCCGGAGCCCCTTGGAAGAGCAACATTCATCCGATCCGGTTGAAATTTGGGACATGATGTAAGTACATGATCGCTAACAACCGTGCCAGAATTGGTCCATATCGGTCCATAATTATATATAGCCCCCATTTAAACCGATCCCTAGATTTGACCTCCAGAGATCTTGGAGGAGCAAAATTCATCCAATCCGGTTGAAATTTGGTACGTGGTGAAATTTGGTACATTGCGCTAGTATATGGCCGCTAACAACCATGCCAAAATTGGTCCATATCGGTCTAAAGTTATATATAGCCGATCCCAAGAATAATCTACCAAAATTTTATTTCTATAGAAAATTTTGTCAAAGTTTTATTCCCATAGAAAATTTTGTCAAAATTTTATTACTATACAAAATTTTGTCAAGATTTTATATCTATAGATAATTTTGTCAAAATTTTATTTCTATACAAAATTTTGTCAAGATTTTATATCTATAGAAAATTTTGTCAAAATTTTATTTCTATAGAAAATTTTGTCAAAATTTTATTTCTATAAAATTTTTTTCCAAAATTTTATTTCTAACTGAATTCAAACTGAATTATATACATATTGAGAAGATGGTGTTAAGAATTTTTTCTATAGAAAGTTTTGTCAAAATTTTATTTCTTTTGAAAGTTTTGTCAAAATTTTATTTCTATAGAAAATTTTGTGAAAATTTTATTTCTATAGAAAATTTTGTGCAAATTTTATTTCTATACAAAATTTTGTCCAAATTTTATTTCTATAGAAAATTTTGTCAAAATTTTATTTCTATAGAAAGTTTTGTCAAAATTTTATTTCTTTAGAAAGTTTTGTCAAAATTTTATATCTATAGAAAATTTTGTGAAAATTTTATTTCTATAAAAAATTTTGTCGAAATTTTATTCCCATAGAAAATTTCGTCAAAATTTTATTCCCATAGAAACTTTTGTCAAAATTTTATTACTATACAAAATTTTGTCAAGATTTTATATCTATAGAAAAACTGAATTCAAACTGAATTATATACATATTGAGAAGATGGTGTTAAGAAGTTTTAAGATACCTTGCCATCAGCAAATGTTACCTTAACCCAAGTAATTGTGGATGAGAGTTTTTCGTCGAAGTTTGTAGGCAATCCATGGTGGAGGGTACATAAGATTCGGCCTGGCCGAACTTACGGCCGTACGTAAGTTCGGCCGTAACAATTGCACCACGGAGCCACCGTGGTGCAATGGTTAGCATGCACACCTTGCATACACAAGGTCATAGGTTCGATTCCTGCTTTGACCGAACACCAAAAAGTTTTTCAGCGGTGGATTATCCCACCTCAGTAATGCTGGTGACATTTCTGAGGGTTTCAAAGCTTCTCTAAGTGGTTTCACTGCAATGTGGAATGCTGTTCGGACTCGGCTGTAAAAAGGAGGTCCCTTGTCATAGAGCTTAACATGGAATCGGGCAGCACTCAGTGATAGCAGAGAAGTTCACCAATGTGGTATCATAATGGACTGAACAGTCTAAGTGAGCCTGATACATCGGGCTGCCACCTAACCTAATCTAACGGCCGTATATACTTGTTTTTTTATAACCAAGAACATAGGATGCTGCAAATACCTTGGGGTTATATTGGACAGGAAGCTGAACTTTATGGTTAATAATGAAGAAAGGGCGAGAAAAGTCACGGTAGCCTTGTATTCCTACAGAAAAGCTATAGGGAAAATGTGGAGACTAAAACCAAAAATCATGTATTGGTTGTACACAAGCACACCAGTGTATCTCAGGCATCTATAGCCTTTATACATATTGGCCAAACAGTCAGCTGCAACAACGGCTGTACGGTTGCGCGAGCTATTTCTGTGATTGGAAAAAATGAACGGTCACCGTTCGGTTCTCAAAATAATGCCAGAAATGGCAATAGTACTGGACAACACTCCAACGAAATCGCTGAACAAAAGAGGTCTGCTCTTTTGGAGGTTGCTGAAAACACTGATTTAATTTTTAATTTTTCTTTCTTACGTGCTATCTTACAAACTATTTCTTAACCTAGTTCCACACTACTTTCTTTAATTATGCAATAAAACTAACATGAGAACATATATCCTGGAAATGCCATACATTAAACTCTAGGTATCACTAATTATCGTAACGTATATACAAAAGATAATACACACATAAAAAAGCAATAACTTAGTTCAAGGATATTTGATCTATTCACCCAATGTCTAAAATTCTACCTGCCATGGAAACATCTGATTTACAGTACAGATAGCAACATGTGTTTGCTTACGATAAATGATGTTTGAGAAATTCAAACAACCGCTTTCCGACAAAAAGTTTGAAACTCTAATTCCCAACAGTGATGCGTGTTGCACACAGAACCTGGGGAATAAACGTTATATATATTTCTACACCGATGGCTCCAACTTTGATGGATAGCGGGTTTCGGAGTACATTTTAAAGACCTGTAATTAAAAAAAAAACAATTTTACAAAATCCCTGTAGTGTTTTTCAGGCTGAAACATTAGCTATAAAAGAGGTGGCAAATTGACTGAAAAATAATGTTCCAAAAAATGTAGGCATTAATATATACTCAGACAGTCAACCTGCTATAAAATCCGTCGACACTGTATTCCTTAACTCGAAAAGAGTCATCGACTGTCGCAAGTCTCTAAACGAGAGGCATCCTTATAGGCACATTATGCTCCTAATATTACTGCCTGGCCACAGGAAGCGGATGAGTTACCAAGGTTAGGAATTACCTTACATATTCAAGGGGAACTAGAATCTGATGGTATGCCTCTGGTTACCTGCAAGTTCATACTCTGTACTAAGGCTGTTATGGATTGGAGAATTATGAGGGTTGCAACGACACAAATATACCCTTATCTAAATGTAAACCGCACACTAGATACGCTAGTCAAGACGTCAGATATCACTCCTGATATGTGATATAATGGGTCGCTGCCTGATTGACTTGTTTGAAAAATCTCTTGGCATGAAATATAATCACTCCTGCATGAGCTGTCATGATGCGGAGGAAAAGGAATAAATTAAACACCTCTTGTGTGAATGTTCTGTATTTTGTGTAAGGCGTAAACGAATTATAGGAGCATAAAGCTTTAAATTACTGGCGGACCTGCAAAATGTTAACTTAAGCAATCTGCTAATGTTTTTGGAACAATCTTCTTGGTTCAGCAGAAGAAAATAATCAAGTGGGTTCAACGGTTAAAACTAGAAGTACCCATATGTACGTAATAGGTACTTTTAATTAATGTGGTATCACAATGGACTGAATAGTCTAAGTTAGCCTAAAAATAAATCGGGCTGTCACTTTAACCTAACCTAACCTTCCATGGTTATTCCGCAACATAGACGGCAAAATCCTAATATCCACGGGAAGGAGCTTGTGCTGATGCTACTTATTTAGTGAGACCAGTTGGGCGTGGTGTACCAGAAAGATTGAAATAATATGTGGGTTGCGATGGCAATACATTGATTGATTAGTCAATTCCAATTTTTTCGGAATAAATTCTCAAACATTTAAAATTCATTTTTTTTTCATTTTTAATTTGCACTTCCAATATAAATCCAGAAACTGGTGTAAACTGCAAATGTAGAAATTAGACATGGGAAGCCGTACCATGTGAACAGCTCTTCTTGGCGGGGAGTATTTCAATCAAATCCTGAGATCCGTGATCTTGGGTATATGCGACACGACCCGACTGAATGTACAGCCTTATATACTTGATAGGTTAGTTTGAAAAAAACATACTGGTTACTCTGTCTCATGTCGGCCGATATACATCTAATCCATTATTCTAGTATTTGTGTATTCTAACTTCTTCTTTCCATCGTATCCTTCTTTTATTTCAGGAACTATGTGTCCCTTTCAGATTCCTTAATTTGTCAATGTTTGTAAGCTGGGCGAGTTCCCGAACCGCGTCTTAACCGATATGGTTAACTCTTTGTCTAGTAAAGGCTGGGTAGTGAAAAAGCTAGGTTAGTTTAGGTGGCAGCCTGATTTATCAGACTCACTTAGACTATTCAGTCCATTGTGATACCACATTGCTGAACTTCTCTCTTATCACTGAGTGCTACCCGATTCCATGTTAAGCTCAATGACAAGGGACCTCCTTTTTATAGCCGAGTCCGAACGGTGTTCCACATTGCAGTGAAACCACTTAGAGAAATTTTGAAACCCTCAGAAATGTCACCAGTGTTACTGAGGTGGGATAATCCACCGCTGAAAAACTTTTTGGTGTTCGGTCGAAGCAGGAATCGAACCCACGACCTTGTGTATGCAAGGCGGACATGCTAACCATTGCACCACGTTGGCTCCCCTAGTGAAAAAGTTAGTGTTCTGAGAACACCAGCATCTCCTGCTTCTATTCGCCGAAGATAAACTCACAATTCCAGATGGCCGGTCATTATTCCCACTCTTCTGCCTTCAGGATTGTACTGTGATCAGGTAAACGGAATAAGATCTCGGTATCTGGGTCCATCACATATACGCTCTGTCCAGTCTTCTCAGCCGTCTTCCATCCATCGGTGAGCAGCTATTTCCATATGGTATTTGTTCTTATATACTTGTTAATATTGATATTTTCAAATATCACTCACGTACACATATACGTTGAAATGTCTGTTTGGTTGTTTAAACTCACACTTTTCTCTTTGTGAATGCCATTATTAATATATCAAAAAATTATAGAAAAATTCGATAAGTTTTATCTGGATGCAGATAAATATTATATTTAGATCCCAAATATTTTGATTGCTTACTCTAAAGTTAAGTTTAAAAATTTTAAATTCGTTATTAAGTTCGATACCATACATAACATTGCTTGTTTAAACAAAACATATTCTCTTCTTTCAATCTATCTTCCTGAGGTTATGATTATCCAAATACCTTTTCATTCCCAATTACTTGAAGGGAATCGCTTATATTTCACTTTGGGCGTATGCCATAAGGGAAACGCCTTAAAAAAATCATCTTATGTACAAGAAAATATCCAAGTTTGCCGACAACATCCAGCCATAATAAAGAAGACAAACAACATAATTATTGTTTGAAGTTTTAGCCATTTGCATAGATTAAAAGTGGCGATAAATAAACTTTATGGTTTTTGACGCCATTATGTCAATTATGGGAGTTTGTTTTTTGTTGTTTTTGTTTGTTTCAAAAACACCAGAGCCACAACTTAAGAGTAAAGCGATTGCTTTGTGGTTTTCATTGTAATTGGAGGGTTGTCTATTCGCCCATTGATTTGTATGATTAAGAGTTAAGCGGGTGTACACTGAATTAAATTTGTTATGCTTGATATAAGGATATGCATTTGAATTTACTCTTCTGTGAAGACAAAGAAATACAGCATTTGCTTTGTTAGGTGATATAATCAAGTACTGTTACAGTCTATATCCATTCTCTGTGCATTAAAGTTTTGAAATGATTAAAGAAGTTTACAAATTTCAAATCAACAGAAACATAATGGCAAAAATGTCCTTCGTAAGTAATTGAAAAAAAAAGTAATAATAAAACCATGATATGTAGGACAATATCGGGATGAATAATAATATGTACTCTCCATCATGACCCAGTAAAAAAATTTGGAAGTTCTTCTTACGGCACAACTTTAAAAGCACTTCCAAAAATGTCCTCCCTAAGATGTTCTTTATTTTAACTGCACAGAAAGTTCAGTTGATTTAATTCTTTTATGTCGTTTCAAAAAGGTTAAAAACGGAATTAATAAATCAGTGCAAATTATTTAAATTTTGCCGAAAAAATGCTAAATGCTTTTTAGAAAAATATAAATTGTTTGAAAATATTTGATGTCAAACGTTCCAGACAAGCGTTATAATGCACTAAAAATCAAAAAAATTTAAAAATTATTTATTCGTCAAAATATCAAAAAATTTCTTAATTCACATCCAAAATATTCGATTCACTTCACACCTTAAGAAGTGATACAAATTCAGTGCAACTGCTGATGAAATGGTGGACATCCGTCCTATGGCAAGCCCATGTTAAATCCATCGCTTGTGCGTCAATTTTGCACTACTTCCGGAACCAAAAAGAACATTTTCACTGCCTTTTTTCAGACGCTTTTTTGCTGGGGAACCATGTAAATGAAATCTAATAGCTCATTAACATTAGGCTCGAAATCTACTAAAAGTGGTTTTGAAATCCCATTTTTATAAGGCAAATGACAGTTGAAATCTATTTAAAGTGAATTTTGAAAGTGTGTGTGTATGAGGTCTAAAGCTATTGTGGTGAAGTAATGAAAACTAATTTTGGAAATGTTCAGGATTGTCTTTTGACTCAATTATATACCCCAAAATCAAAATCAAATAGCATCTTTAACGGCAAAATAACTTTAGTTAACTTTCTACAAATTAGTATATTTTAAAAAAGTTTCGTACTAAATAGATCCTAATCTTCTACAAATAGTACAATTTTCCTATTTATATTGTGTTAATCTTTGTAAAATAAAACACGTACATACGGCTCTAAGTTTGGCCAGACCGAATCGTACCCTCCAACATGTGTTGCCTAGAAACTTATACTAAAGGCTGTAGTCGACAATCAAATAACTTGGGTTGTGCTAACACTAACGATGGAAAGGTTTATTAAAGGTTCTTAACATCGACATCTAAATTGTAAGATAGTCCATATGGGGTATATGTTAGACAATACAAGTATATACGGCCGTAAGTTCGGCCAGGCCGAATCTTATGTACCCTCCACCATGGATTGCGTAGAAACTTCTACTAAAGACGGTCATCCACAATTAAATTACTTTGGTTGCGACCGATGGCAAGACATCTTAAAACTTCTTAACATCATCTTTTAAATTGTAAATTAGTCCAGGCGGGATATATAGTAAACAAAAGAAAGGTCGATTAAATACGTATATATTCAGTTCTTGACTGGTATATATAAGGAAGAATAATTACGAACCGATATGAACTTTTGCGTGGTAATTATAGAGCCAGAATTGAAATATGGGGCTCGCTTTATTTGGGGGCTATATACAATTATGAACACGAGACTACCAAAAATGGCAGATTTTTCACTGTTTGGTAGATTGGTAGAATTCTTAATAATTTGGAAGATCTTGCAAAACATTCCTCTCAAACTATGAAATGCTTCATAAATTTTCTATAGAAATAAAACTTTGAAATAAAAGAAGAAATAAGAAATAAAATTTTGACGAAATCTCCTATAGAAATAAATTTTTGACAAAATTTTGTATAGAAATTATATTTTGACAAAATTTCCTAAAGACATAAAATGTTGACAAAATTTTCTATAGAAATATAAAATTGTGACAAAATTTTCTATGGCAATAAAATTTTGGTAGATTATTTTTGGCTTGAGTGGCAATCGTGATTTTTGTGTGATTGGGGATCGGTTTATATGGGGGCTATATATAATTATTAACCGATTTGGACCAATTTTTGCATGGTTGTTAGAGACTACGCCATGTTCCAAATTTCAGCCGGATCGGATGAAATTTGCTTCTCTTAGAGGCTCCGCAAGCCAAATCGGGGGATTGGTTTATATGGGGGCTATATATAATTATGGACCGATGTAAACCAAGTTTTTCACGGTTGTTAGAGACCATATACCAACACCATGTACCAAATTTCTGCCAGATCCGATAAAATATGCTTCTCTCAGAATCTCTTAGAAATCTGGGGTCCGTTTATATGGCGGCTATACGTAAAAGTGATCCGATTTGACCCATTTACAATACCATCCAACCTACATCAATAACAACTACTCGTGCCAAGTTTCAAGTCGATAGTTTCTTTCGTTCGGATGTTACGACAACAGACGGACGGACATGCTTAGATCGACTCAGCATTTCACCACGACCCACAATATATATACTTTATGGGGTCTGAGAGCAATATTTCGACGTGTTACATCGGCTTTTTATACCCTCCTATGGTGGAGGGTATAAAAAGCCGATTATATATCTATATAATTCAGTTATTGAATGGTATATACAGGGGAGTCTATAAATAATTACACAGACAATACAGATTGGTTGTGACAACCGAATTTATTGCCAACCTCCTTTTGGCAGTTGTAGCAACTATCAGTTGGCAGTTGTGTCACCCGACTGATTCGGCCGATACAACTAATGCCTAATGTGGTATTGGTTGGGTCTGCCGACGACATTGGTTGTACTACCTTCCTCATTCGGTTTTGTTGCCCAACCTTAATAATACTCATGGCCAAATTAAAAACCAATTCCTTCCCAATTAAATGTTATATATTATTTTATTTAAAAATATGAAATGAAAATAAATCTTAATTCATTGTATTTCATATCAAATTATGAAAATTAGAATTTATAATTTTTAGCGATTAAGTTGGTTGTAAATCAGCTCGTATATCCTTCGCCATGAATTTGCGCATCATCCTATGTGGTAAAAAATTTTTCTACAAACAAAATAAAAATTGATTAATAAATTAATTAATATATGTTCGTATCGAAAACAACTTAATACGCAGAAAGATCGAACCGATATGAACTTTTGCGCTGTAATTAGAGAGCTAGAATTGAAATATGGGGTTTGTTTTATATGGGGGCTATATAACTATAGACCGATATGGACCAGGCTTTGTATGGTTGATAGTGGCTATATACTGGCACAATGTACCAAATTTCAACCGAGTCGAATGAATAATGGGGCTCCGGAGGTCAAATCTGTGGATCGGTTTCTATGGAGGCTATACATAATTATAGACCGATATGGACCAATTTTTCATGGTTGTTAAAGACCGTAACTCCCAACTCAATGGCGGACATATAAGAAATTTACTTGAAGACTCATCTCGTAACATATTGCATGAACATCTTCACCTGTTTAGCTGATATGTACGTAAAATGGTGTAAATCGTTACTATTGAGATTATAGCAGATTACAAATATTTACTTTTTGCCGAAGTCGCCAGCTATCGAGAGAGTTTATATATGCTTTAGCACGGAATTAAGTTGTCAACCTCTATGGCCAGTATTTTACTAAACTAAAAAACTAAACAAAGTTTTTATTAATTGATCAAATCACAGGCTGAATGCTAGGGTTAAGTACTTGTTGGAACTGTGAAGATTGGTACATTAAAGTGGTGTCTCGGAGCACTCCTTGACCATTGTGGAAGTGAATTTCTCATCCGATCTATTACATTCCGAGTTCTCCAGGTAACAAATTATGTTTTGAAGATTAAAAATTAAAAAAAAATACGTCTTCCTTAGACATGAAATTTATATTTTAATAGAAATGACATTTGTACAATAATTCAAATGGCATTCGGTTGTGAAAGCCATCCGTAAGTTGTGATAACAAAGTGACAGTTACGACAATTAATTACGGCAGGTTGTGTCATCCGAATACGGGCAAAATTTTTTAAAGTAGAGACATTTAGCTCCTACAACTGTCTGTCTTCTATCACAAACGTAAATCCATTGAAATAATCGAAACATTGTAGTAGAGACCCACGTATGATTGCAAATATAGTACATAGATTGGGGCAATTGATATTTAATTACAAATGTAGAATTTTCATTACTTCAACCGATTTCCAACCAATCTCTTCTCTGTGTGTACGAACCGATAAAAACCAATTTCTGCACGGTAATTAGAGAGCCAGAATTGAAATATGGGGGCTCTGTTTATAGGGGGCATATATATACCATATATGCCCCCTATAAACTGAGATAATTATGAACAGATATGGATCAATTTTTGAGTGATTAGTACAAAATTTTAGTGGAAATATGTTTGTTGGATCCCATATACAAACACAACGTAAAAAATTTCAACCGAATCGGATAAAATCTGCTCCACCAATAGAATTCTCAAGCAAAATCTGGGGATCGGTTTATATATATCTATATATAAATATGGACAGATATGGGCCAATTTTTGCGTAGTTATTAGAGGCCATATACTAACACAACATACCATATTTGAACCTGATCGGATGAAATTTGCTCCTCCAAGAGGGTCCGAAAGCTAAATCTGGGGATGGGTTAATATTTTTGCGTGGTTGTTAGAGGTCATGTACTACTAACACAACATACTAAATTTGAACCTGATGCATGATGCTGAGTCCTCATGGGATGTTATTGATCAGTGGTCGACATGGTTGTCTGCCCAGGGCTTTTCCCAATAATAGTTGGTATATTTTTTGACGTCACCGGTCGCCGAATACGAGCGAGGAGAGACCACTGCACAATAGTTCCAAATCGCTTTTTTAGAAATAATCCTACCTGCAATTGCTCCATGCAACTGGAAACGCCATTATTAGAAGCCAATAGGAGAAAAGATTCACTCGACATTTTGAAGGATTCTTTAACTGAACTGAGTCAATCAAGAAGCGAACGTACCTCCATTCCGCCAGTTTGCTATTACCTTTGCTTTTGTTACCTAGATTTTCAGTACCTTAGTTTTCAATCTATTATAAATTCTATTTGTTTTTTATTCTCAATAAAGCAGTTCGTAAGCAACTCTCACTTTAATATATTTGTTGCAATAGATATTTAAATGCATTTCATTTCACTTTATTATTTAAATATTAAAATTTAAAATTCCACTTTAAAGCAAACAAAAGAAAAATCTATTTATTTTTCTCTATTATTCTCAGTTTGCAATAAAACTTGGCAATTAGTTTAGCACAACCATTTTGAATAGAACATTGAGCAAATTACATTTTTATAATTAAGCACCCCAAAGGGCAGTAAATGCACATTCGTGTTTATTCATATTTGCTTTTAAACACCACTGGCAAGAATATGTTATTCTGAAATAATTAAATGCTGATACACCATTTAGGATATCTAATAGTCTTTGGAAATAATTACTTTTAAGATATTTTGCAATTTCCTGCAGCAGTTTAATGAAAGAGAATTTTTTAATGGCATATATTTAGTTAGAGATGTTTACTTTTTAAAGTTGTTTGTATTTTTTGACAATAATCTTAGTAGCAACAGTGATTTGAAACCAAACCAAAGGTGTGGAATTTCAATTTATCACAATGGACTGAATAGTCTAAGTGAGCCTGAAATTTAATCGGGCTGCCACTTTAACCTAAAGGTGTGGAATAAAAATAAACACTTGGTAAAAACTAGGGTACAATTACTTGCGTTGTAGCCAAGACATTTTTCTGTGTGAGCGGGCCCTAGCCATTCTATACAAAAAAAGTCCTCAGATTTGACTTGTTGAGCCTTCTGGGGCAAAAACTTTATCCATATGGATTAAAATTTTGAAACCGTATGTAAGTCTCTATCATAGCAGACATCGGAGGCCAGAGTTTTACCTTGATCTCCTTGTTTACTTATTATTACTTACGTTCTAGTATCATCTATACGACCATGAAAAGAAACATTTTTTTCAATGGTTTGTACTTTTCCGGCGGAAAAGGTTCACTGTAAAACATGATTTTTTTTTGAAAATTTGCCTTTCATCGATATTTTTTGAACCACTTAAGTTATCACATTTAAGTATCAACAACGAAATAATCGGACATTTCTAACTAGAGATATAATTTGTTTTGGGACAAAAGAGCGAAAAACTAAAAACAACGGGATATCTTAAAAACTGTTCCATAAATGTTTATACCCTCCACCACAGGAGGGTATAAAAATTTCCATTTTTAACACATCGAAATATTGCTCTAAGACCATATAAAGTATATATCTTCTGGGTCGTGGTAAAATTCTGAGTCAATGTAAGCATGAACGTCGTCCGTCCGTCTGTTGAAATTACGATAATTTTTGAACGAAACAAGCTATCGACTTGAAACTTGGCACAAGTAGTTGTTATTGATGTAGTTCGAATGGATTGCATTGCAAATGGGCCATATTTGTTCACTTTTACGTATAGCCCCCATATAAACGGACCCCTAGATTTGGCTTGCGGATCCTCTAAGAGAAGCAAATTTCATCCGATCCAGCTGAAATTCGGTACATGGTGTTGGTATATGGTATCTAACAACCATGCAAAAATTGGTCCACATCGGTCCATAATTATATATAGCCCCCATATAAACCGATCCCCAGATTTTGCTTGCGTAGCCTCACTCACGTAGCAAACTTCATCCGATCCGGTTGAATTTTGGTACGTGGTGTTAGTATAATGTCTCTAACAACCATGCCACAATTGGTCCATATCGGTCCATAATTGTATATAGCCCTAATATAAATCGATACCCAGATTTGACCTCCGGAGCCTCTTGGAGGAGCAAAATTCATCCTATCCGGTTGAAACTTAGTACGTGGTGTTAGTATATGGTCTCTAACAACCATGCAAAAATTGGTCCATATCGGTTCATGATTATATATAGCCCCATACAAACCGATCCTTGGTACATTTCGCTAGTGTATGGTCGATAACAACCATGCCAAAATTGGTCCGTATCGATCTGTATTATATAATAGGTTGGCTGATAAGTCCCCGGTCTAACAAACAAAACACATTTTTTTTTTCAAAATTTGTTTTTATTATTCAACATAGTTCCCTTCAAGAGCGATACAACGATTGTAACAACCTTCCAATTTTTTGATGCCATTTTGGAAGTACTGCTTCGGTTTTGCCTTAAAATAGGCCTCAGTTTCGGCGATCACCTCTTCATTGCAGCCAATCTTTTCCCCTGCGAGCATCCTTTTGAGGTTTGAAAACAAGAAAAAGTCGCTGGGGGCCAGATCTGTAGAATACGGTGGGTGGGGAAGCAATTCGAAGCCCAATTCATGAATTTTTGCCATCGTTCTCAATGACTTGTAGCACGGTGCGTTGTCTTGGTGGAACAACACTTTTTTCTTCTTCATATGGGGCCGTTTTACCGCGATTTCGACCTTCATACGCTCCTGTAACGTCACTGTTGATCGTTTTTCCCTTCTCAAGATAAAAATTATTCCATGCGCGGTTCACCAGTCGCTGTTCACTCAGCCGACTGTCGATTGGACTCAGGAGTGTAGTGATGGAGCTATGTTCCATCCATTGTCACATATAGATGGAAAAACTCGGGTGTATTACGAGTTAACAGCTGCAAACACCGCTCAGAATCATCAACACTTTTGTTTTTGGTCAAATGTGAGCTCGCGCGGCACCCATTTTGCACAGAGCTTCCGCATATCCAAATATTGATGAATGATATGACCAACACGTTCCTTTGATATCTTTCAGGCTCTGCTATCTCGATCAACTTCATTTCACGGTCATTCAAAATCATTTTGTGGATTTTTTTTATGTTTTCGTCGGCAACTTCCTCTTTTGGGCGTCCACTGCGTTCACCGTCCTCCGTGATCATTTCACCACTCTTGAGTTTTGCATACCAATCAATTATTGTTGATTTCCCTGGGGCAGAGTCCGGAAACTCATTATCAAGCCAAGTTTTTACTTCCACCGTATTTTTTCCCTTCAGAAAACAGTATTTTATCAAAATACGAAATCCCTTTTTTTCCATTTTTTTCACAAGCAACTTTGCTTCACAAAAGACGCTCTATCTCACAAACTAATTGACTTACATACGTCAAATTTTGACATGATAATTTGAAGGTTGGTACTATATAAAAATAATATGCATTTAATACTAGCGACGCCATCTATGTGTCAGACCGGGGACTTATCAGCCAACCTGTTATGTTATGTATAGTCAGGTTTCTAAGATGGGTTTCTGGCATTTTATTTTCAATAGCATAATAATACCAATTCCTTAATGTTCATGTCCAATTAGAAAAAAATTATCCATATCAGGAACATTTGCTCACATTGGGCAAGACTTAACGAAAATCAAATAATCTGCATGAACTAAAATAAAGTTCAGTTGGCATCAGCGCCCCGTTTTTGAGAGAATATTTGATTTATTGTGGTGGATACATAAGATTCGGCCTGGCCGAAATTACAGTTTTCTTAATAACTATAGCTTCATATACCCTATTGACATTGGAAGTATATATGATATTAATAAAACTATCAGAATTTCACAGATCACCAAATTCAAAAATTCATAAAACTTCTCTAAAAGATTTCCACAATACTAATTTCATTTATAAAATTTCCAGTTTCATGTTGAATCTATCAGATTATGGGAATACAATACACCGTGCTCATTAAGCGTTACCCTGCCGTAGCATCAGCATTGAATAGTCGTTTATGAAAATCACTTTGCTGCCTTTTGATGACAATGCAACTATTTAAAATTGCATTGTGCCATGCAATATTCTGCTGGCAGCAAGTCAACCCATTATGACACTTTCATACTCACAATGACATTCACACACATACAGACAAACAAAGACACGCAAACAAACCCCAAAGCTGGGAATTTCTATTGCCAAGCTATGCCCTGCATCCGCTGTTCGGCTTTTCTTTTAAACCAACAAAAGAAATTAATTACAATTGTCTTTTTAAATATGCCATAATGTTCTTTATATATACAATAATTGCATAGGTATGTCGTTACTCAATGTGTATGTTTTTAAGGCCGATCTGTGAATATGTAAGTGTGCTTGCATGTGTGTGTACATTTGATTCACAATTCACATAGCAACGGTATGTGCGCCGTGAGTGTAGGTGTAAGTGTGTTAAACGATGCTAGGGCAAATGTTAACCCAACAAACAAATAAATATGGTCTTGTGTCATAACTTACTTATTGTACTACGACCTCGGTTGAATTCCCCATCGATGGTCCTTGACGGAGCTTTATCATCAAAACTGAATTAAGTACTGTTGTTGATTTAATCCACGTCGAAATTTGTAAAACAATTGTTCACGATTACATTCCATTTTTGGACATTTGATTCGCCCAAAAAATTTCAAAACGTTCTGTGTACCTATAATCTAAATAACGATAGAGCTGTATTTTAATATGAATTGATTTTTCAAAACACAATGGGAATTTACTTTGAGCTTTGAGGACAATCGGATTTAAACTGCGAACTGTATTTAGAACACAAAAAATCATGAATTGGTAGACGGGCAGACAGACGGATATTTCAAAGTGTAGTTCAAAATTCAGTTCTGGCTGCTCCTTCTGGATGTTACAAACAAATGCACAAAATTATTATAATCTGTATCACAGGAACAGTAAAAGGTATAAAAACAATGGAAGAAGGCTTAATATTTAAATCTATAGTAAATCGGCCAACCAACAGCCATGTACTTAAGTGATATACTTGGAATGTGACAATGATTCTACCGAATTTCCATTTTTTGGACATATTGTTTTTTTTCACTTTTACTCCATAGCAGCTTTCGACTACCTGGGACAATCATCGAAATGTTTCCTAGGTTACACATAATTCTGGTCTCTTTATCGCTAGGCATGCAATGTGTGAATTGCAGCAGTGAAACCGTCACACACTCACACACATACACCACACTCATACAGGCACAGCATGAGGAATTTGTTATCACACTGTGTTATAACACGTTCCTGACTGTCATGCTGCCATTTGTGAGGCTGAAAAGACCGAGACTTTGCGGTTGCCTTCAGTGCGCTTACTTGTCCTGATAATGGTGCATGTGTATATGTGTGTCTGTGTGTGGGTGTGTTTGTGTTGTTTAAATGCTCGTTCGTGTAACTCATTAAAAATTGCTTACTTCGAAATGATTTCAAAAGAGCTGAGAAAAGCGAAAAAGCATACGAAAACTTACTGTCAAAATGAGGTTTTTGGCATACATTCTGCAAATCTAACGCTTTCGCATATATGACTATTGCAAAATAGAAAAACAAGGGGGAAATAGTAGATTTGAAAAAAAAAATCCCTTCATGAGGATAGAATAAAGGAATATACCTAAATGGGTCATAATTAAGGAGTTTAATAGTTGTCGTTTTGAAGCGATTAAAAGAGGGATGTCTATGAGACTAAAATCAGTAAATTGAGATTTGATTAAATCACCCTGTTGATTAAAAATATGTGAATCAAATGATCATTTTACAATGTGATTTAATATCTTCTTGTAGGAAAGTTCTTGGAACTCATCAAAATCGCATAATAATTACGAACGGATTTTTTGGAACAACAAATACATGGTCAGATGAACGGACGGACACTAAGGGCTAGATCAATTTAGGAGGTGATTTTAAACCAACGGTATATATTTTAAGCACATTTTTCTTTTGCAGATCAAAGTTACCTCTCCAATGTTCAAATAATTGATCTTAATACGTGGGTGGTCCAATAGTACAAAGGATAGTAAATTTTTACTTCTTGTGCAATCGGGAGTATCCGCTGATTTTAGAAAATTGGAAAAGTCAAACACCAGTCGATGATTCCATTCTAACTTTTTAATGGTAAATATGGCCACATAACATTTGTGTAACGATTGTTGTCATTAGAAAACAAGTGGAGAGGATAATATAAAGCGCTATATACTTAAAATTTTTGTTTCAAAAGCGAAAAATGTCGGATATAACATCACGTTTTAGAATCGGTTTAGATGTGTTCAACTTGGCTTCCTTCGGAACGGTTTAAAATCCTTAAACAACCGACAAAACCATTACACGTTGCACAGTATTATGGTCCATTTCCAGCGAAAGTCTAGAGATGATCGATACTTTGGCCTTGCCCGCCAAAAGCAAAAATTCCACTCAATGAGATGCAGGGTTTTTGGTAGCCATTTTGCAGTAGAAGTAGAAGCGGGGAACCACAAAGTTTTTCAGCGGTGGATTATACCCTCTCAGTAATGCTGGTGACATTTCTGAGTCTTTCAAAGCTCTTCCAAGTGGTTTCACCGCAATGTGGAATGCCGTTCCGACTCGGCTATAAAACGGAGATCCCTTGTCATGGAGCTAACATAGAATCGGGAAGCACTCAGTGATAAGAAAGAAGTTCACCACTACGGTATCACAATGGACTGAATAGTCTAAGTGATTCTGAAATATCGGGCTAACACTATACCTAACCTAACCTATCACGAATAACTTTATGTCTGAATGAAATATATCAAAATAATAGCTCGTTAACAATAAACTGAACTGTCACTGGTATACCAGTGTTAGACGAACTGTTTAGAAATAAAACCAATCCGAAGTGGTTGCAATACATATTACCACACTGTATATCTGATTGTAAACCGAGATGGTCGTATTTGTCTTGTACACAGAAAAAATATAACGAAAATATTTCCAAGTAAAAAATTAATTTAAACTGAAAACATGATAAATTAAACAAGTACATATAGCAGTAAGTACGGCCGGGCCGAATCTTAAATACCCACCACCATGAATCAAATATTTGAAATTTCAGGGGGGTTTGATGACAGATATTCTCCCAAGCAGAGCAGATCAACTAGTACACTTCCCTAAGATAAATTTCAAGATTTTACCTATGAAGACTATATCAGATTCTGGATTTATAAGAACCATTTTTGTTTGAGTTTTAGAGGAATCATTAACATCTCTTGTAAGTGTGCAAGAAAATTATAAAAAAAACGTCTTGATTTGAAATCTTAAATCTGTAGATTTTCACCCGAGAAGTAAAATCTGGAAATTTTACATTAAGTTTCAAGCAATTTTCATGATCAGTGCTCCTTCTATACCCTCAAGAAGTGAAATATAGACCCAATATGGAGGCATTACCAAACCGATAAAAAACTAATCCGATACACGTTTTTGTGATCCTAAAATACCAGAATATATACAATTTCCGGTAAATCGGATAAAAACTACGGTTGCTAGAAACCCAAGGAGTTAAATCGGGAGATCGTTCTTATGGGGGCTATACTAAAATAAGGACCGATACTCACCGTTTTCGGCACAACTCTTTATGATCCGAAAATACCTCTAGATTTCCAATTTCAGGCAAATAGGATAAAAACTACGGATTCTAGAAGCCCAAGAAGTAAATTCGGGAAATCGGTCTATATGGGGGCTATACCAAAATATGGCCGATACTCACCATTTTCGGCACACCTTTTGATGGTCCGCCAGTAGATTTTGATGGTCCTCAAGTAGATCTAGATTTTCAATTTCAGGCAAATTGGATAAAAACTACGGTTTCTATAAGCCCAAGACCCCAAATCGGGAGGTCGGTTTATATGGGGACAGACCAAAACATGGACCGATGCTCACCAATTTTGGCACACCTCATTACGGTTCTAAAGTACCTCTCGATTTCCCATTTCAGGTAAATTGGATAAAAACTGCTGTTTCTTTAAGCCCAAGAAGTAAAATCGGGAGATCGGTCTATATGGGGGCTATACCAAAATATGGACCGATACTCACAATTTTTGGCACACGTATTTTTGGTCCTACAATACCTGTAGATTTTCAATTTCAGGTAAATTGAATAAAAACTGCGGTTTCTATTAGCCCAAGAAATAAAATCGGGAGATCGGTCTATATGGGGGCTATACCAAAACATGGACCGATACTCACCGTTTTCGGCACAACTTTTGATGGTCCTCAAGTAGATTTTGATGGTCCTCAAGTAGATCTAGATTTTCAATTTCAGGCAAATTGGATAAAAACTACGGTTTCTATAAGCCCAAGACCCAAATCGGCAGGTCGGTTTATATGGGGACTATATCAAAACCTGGACCGATACAGCCCATCTTCGAACTTGACCTGCCTGCAGACAAAAGACGAGTTTGTGCAAAATTTCAGCACGATTGCTTCATTATTGAAGACTGTAGCGTGATTACAACAGACAGACAGACAGACAGACAGCCAGACAGATGGACAGACGGACATCGTTATATCGTCTTAGAATTTCTCCCTGATCAAGAATATATATACTTTATATAGTCGGAAATCGATATTTCGATGTGTTACAAACGGAATGAAAACTTATTATACCCCCGTCACCATTCTATGGTGGTGGGTATAAAAATTAACTTTTTAATTAAAATAAAAAAATTATGTCAGTTAAGACAATGATCGCGAATGAAATATCAAGCAGATCAGATAAAATCTGTGTAGTTGTTAGAAGGCGAATACTGACTTGATGTACGAAGCAGCATATAGATTGGATGGGAACTGCAACTTCTGAAGGATCAAAAACTAAAATCTGTGCATTTTTTACCCTCCATCATAGGATGGGGGTATATTAACTTTGTCATTCCGTTTGTAACACATCGAAATATTGCTCTAAGACCCCCATGAAGTATTTATATTCTGGGTCGTGGTGAAATTCTGAGTCGATCTGAGCCTGTCCGTCCGTCTGTTGAAATCACGCTAACTTCCGAACGAATCATGCTATCGACTTGAAACTTGGCATAAGTAGTTGTTATTGATATAGGTCAGATGGTATTGCAAATGGGCCATATCGGTCCACTTTTACGTATAGCCCCCATATAAACGGACCCCCAAATTTAGCTTTCGGATCCTCTAAAAGAAGCTAATTTTATCAGATCCGGCTGAAATTTGGTACAAGGTGTTAGTATATTTAACAACCATGCAAAAATTGGTCCACATCGGTCCATAATTATGTATAGCCCCCCATAAAAAACGATCCCCAGATTTGATTTGCGGACCCTCTAAGATAAGCAAATTTCATCCGGTCCGGCTGAAATTTGGTACATGGCGTCAACATATGATCTCTAACAACCATACAAAAATTGGTCCACATCGGTGCATAATTATATATAGCCCCCATATAAACCGATCCCCAAATTTGGCTTGCGGAGCCTCTAAAAGAAGCAAATTTCATCCGATCTGGCTGAAATTTGGTACATGGTGTCAGCATATGATCTCTAACAACCGCGCAAAAATTGGTCCACATCGGTCCATAATAATATATAGCCCCCATATAATCTGATCTCCGATTTGGCTTGCGGAGCCTCATGGATGAGCAAATTTCACCTGATCCGACTGAAATTTGGTACATGGTGTCAGTATATGGTTTCTAATCACCATGCAAAAATTGGTTCACATCGATCCATAATTATATAAGCCCCAATATAAACCGATCACCAGATTTGACCTCCGTAGTCTCTTGGAAGACCATAATTCATCAGATTCAGTTGAAATTTGGTACGTGGTGTTAATATATGGCCTCAAATACCCATGCAAAAATTGGTCGAAATCGGTCCATAATTATACATAGCCCCTATATAAACCGATCCCCACATTTGACCTCCCTTGGAAGGGCAACATTCATCCGATTCGGTTGAAATTTGGTACGTGATGTTAGTACCATGCAGGAATTGGTTCATATCAGTCCATAATTATATATAGCCCCCATAGAAACCGATCCCATGATTTGCCTTCCCGATCTGGCTGAAATTTGATACATGGTGTCAGCATATGATCTCTAACAACCGCGCAAAAATTGGTCCACATCGGTCCATAATTATATATAGCCCCCATATAATCTGATCCCCAATTTGGCTTGCGGAGCCTCTAAGAGAAGCAAATTTCATCTGATCCGACTGGAATTTGATACATGGTGTCAGTATATGGATTCTAATGACCATGCAATAGTTGGTTCACATTGATCCATAATTATATAAGCCCCAATATAAACCGATCACCAGATTTGACCTCCGGAGTCTCTTGGAAGACCAAAATTCATCAGATTGAGTTGAAATTTGGTACGTTGTGTTAATATATGGCCTCAAATACCCATGCAAAAATTGGTCGAAATCGGTCCATAATTATACATAGTCCCTATATAAACCAATCCCCAGATTTGACCTCCCTCGGAAGTGCAAAATTCATCCGATTCGGTTGAAATTTGGTACGTGATGTTAGTATATGGTCATTAGCGTAGCTAGACAATTTTCCTAGGGGGGGCTATAGCCCCCCTAGCTGAAAATTTATAGACTGAATTTATAGGTTCAATTTATGTTTTATTTCATAAAAATTAATAACAATATAGGCATCAAAATAACTCGACAATTAATTTATAATAAAGCAACTAAAAGTAGTTCAACACTTTTCCCAGCAAAAAAATTGGGAGTTGTTCTAATGTCACAACTTTAAAAGCACTTCCAAAAATGTCCTCACAAAGAAGTAAATTATTTTAACTACACAGAAAGTTTTTTTACTTCATTTTTTTCATATTTTAATGCGTAATTTTTTGTTTTCTTTTAAAAAAGGTAAGAATAAATAAAATGGTACAAATTATTCAAATTTTGCCACAAAAATGCTAAATTCATTATAGAATTTTTTTTAGAATTTTTGAAAATATTCAAGGGAAAACGTTTCAAACAAGCGTTAGAATGCATTAAAAATCATAAAAAATATAAAAATTAATTATTTGGGAAAATATAACAAAATTTTTTAATTCACATTCAAAACACTGAATTTGGATCACAACTTAAGAAGTGATGCAAATTCATTGCAACGGCTGTTGAAACGGTGGATATTCGTTCTATGACAATTTCATATTACATTCATCGCTTCTCAGCCAATTTTGCACCACTTCCGAACCCAAAAAGATTTTCACTTCATTTCGGCTATGCTTTTTTGCAGCATTATTAAGATATTAATTTATGAAAGAATAGTATCAATTACTATTTTTTTTTATTAAATTGACTAAACCAGACTAAACAAAATAATAAAGGAGCTTTAGTTATTCAACTAAATCAAAAGTTCAACCACAGATTTATTTTATAAATATCAGATTTCAAACATTTCCATCGGCAACTGCTACCACAACTAAATTAATTCGATTGTGCATGAAAGTCTTTAGCGGAACTTTGTGCGGTTGTATATACTTGTTTAATTTTTAGAAAAATGTAAAATCGTAAATAGGTTTTCAAATTCTGGGGGGGCTACATTTTTTCTGGGGAGGTCTAAGCCCCCTCCCCAGAGGCCTTCCTACGCGTATGTATATGGTATCCAACAACCATGCAGAAATTGGTTCATATCGGTGCATAATTATATATAGCCCCCATAGAAACCGATCCCCAGATTAGCCTTTTGGAGAAGCACAATTCATCCGATCTGGTTGAAATTTGGTACGTTGGTAGTATATGCTATTTAACAACCATGCCAAATGTGGTCCATATCAGTCCATAATCATATATAGCCCCCATATAAACCGATCCCGAGGTTTGGTTTTGGAGCCTCTTGGAGGAGCAAATTTAATCCTAGTCAGTTGAAATGTGGTACATTGTGCTAGTATATGGCCGTTAACAACCATGCATAACTAGGTCCATATCGGTCTATAGTTATATATAGCCCTCAGATAAATCGATCCCCAATCACGTATCAAGTTCATAATTGTATATAGCCCCCACATAAGCGACCCCCATATTTGAATTCTGCCTCTCTACGTACCGTGTAAAAGTCCATATCGATTCGTAATTATTTGTAGACGTACCTATACATACCTTTTGGTCTAATATATACCATGTATGAACTAACTCACAATTTAGAAAACGATGTTAAGAAAATTTAAGATACCACAACCCAAGTAATTCGATTTTGGATGACAGTCTTTCGTAGAAGTTTCTACGCAATCCATGGTGGAGGGTACATAAGATTCGGCCTGGGCGAATGTACTGCCGTATATACTTGTTTTATTATCAAACTGAAAAAAGAAGTTCTGCAGACCAAAACAGATGGACAGCCATGGCGGCTAAGAATTGCACTTTGACCAAGAAAGTAAACTCTATGAGATCTGAAATCAATATTTTGATGTCCTACAAATAAAATTACACAGTTAGTATAACCCTAAGGTCTAAGATCTATTTGCGGATGATCTTTAAAAATTGGACAATCAACACACAAGGTACTGAGTACCACTGTGTTGGGAAACATTAACATTCAGAACAAAGCAAACTTTATTTTATTGCTGGGCTTTTATATAAAAACAGATCTTAAATAAATGCTTATGCCATATGTCTCAGATAAAAGTTTAGTATAATTGTTTTTGTTTTTTTTTTGTTTTTTAATTCAATGTCATAAAAAATCTTGTCATCCAATTTTTCTCGATTTCATGCAGGACACATGTGCAGCTTTCCGCCTTTCTATTGACATTTCTTTTAAAATAGCTCCTTAGCCTATGTTACCAAAGTTGACTCTTCAATTTGTTTGCTTTTGACCATAGTAGCCATTAAAATAAGTTTAAGTATTGTATTTTATTGAAACTTTTTCTTGGTTTTGTCCATAGAAAAAAATGTGTATCATGGATACTGATAAAAAAATGCTATTCTGGTTTATGGGGGGGGGGGAGTTTCAAGCGAGTCACGTTTTCTGGAAAAGTTTGATTTGCTATAAAAAACGTAAATTTTTGGTCATAAAACTGGTAAGTCTGCGACAAGTATTTGCAACATACCAAAAAAAAAAAAACAAGGTGCGTGACAAAGCTTTATTTTCTTTGATGGCCGGTTCCTTTGCACGAAGAACGTGTAATGGCCTTAAAAATAGATACATCACTTCCGCTTCAGATATAAAATAACAATTTGGGATTAAAAAGTCATATATATTTTATATGAACGGGAAAATAGATTTGCTATTTTATTTAAGTTTTTCATTGCAAAATTTTTGGGTTCGAATACCACTTTTGGTCCAAATACTATTCTATGGCAAAAATAGCCGAACAAATTTTTATACCCTCTCCCATGGAATGGGGTACACTTTGTCATTTCGTTCTTAATGCCTCAAAAAGTTGGTCTCAGATGAATGCCCGTAACACGAAATTGTAGTGACTACAATGGGCCATATCGGACCAATTTTAGGTATAGCCATATAAAGCGATCCACAGGTTTGATTTCTTGGGCCTCCTGGAGGAGCACATTTCGTCACATCCGGTTAAAATGTTAGTATAGGCTCTCTAATATTCTGGCTAAAAATCCATATCATGAGTATATTCCAGCAAAAAATACTTCAGCACTAAGAGTTTAGTTGCGGTTTTTGGTATACAATAAAGTAGGCAGTGCATCCACAATGCATGTATCGGTGGCAATAACGTAAACGAGCAATCAAATTAGGTTATGATCATTCGTTTACGTTATTGCAAACAATTCATGCCTTCTTGAGGGTAATGGAGTAGCAAATTTTATACTATATTATGAATTTCAAATAATTATATATAGACTCCCTTATGTTATTATATACCTATATAAACCACTTTAGTTAGTGATCGATTTAATGACTAAAGCGACTTATATTGGAAGCGCAAATTGAAATGCGCGATAACGTTGTTTTTTTATTAATCGTCGTATGTGTATACCATCATGGCGAATACTTTATGTGGTCATGTATACGTATACGCCACATAGTTCCATTGTAAATAGCCGTAATGCACAGTTCATGAAACTAGATTTTGCATTTTATCTGCGCGTCTGCTAAAATCACTCTTGAAATGTGGAACCCTTTGTTGGTGTATGCCATCTAAACACCATGAAAAAATTTATTTATATCGATCCATCAACTTTAACTTCCGGAGCCTCTTAGGAGAGAAAATTTCATCGGATCCGATTGAAATTTGGTATGCGGTGTTGGGGGCATCCCCCTAATAACCATGTGGAAATTGGAAATATTGAAAACATCGGTCCATAATTATATAGCCTTTTTATAAACCGATCCATAGACTTGACCTACGGAAAGCCTTGGACGAATGATTCCATCAAATCGGGGTGACATTTGGTACGTAATGTTGATATATGCCCTCCACCTACGGTTCAAAATTATATATAGCCCTCATATAAATAGACCCCAGATTTGGCTTTCGGATACGGACGGTAGATTTTTTACTGTTTGGTAGATTGGTAAAATTCTTGATGTTTGATTTACAAGAGAAAAAAATTTCCTCTAGAAATAAAATTTTGAAATTTTCCATAGAAATAAAATTATGACAATATTTTCTATAGAAAAAAAAGAATTTTTGCATATAAATAAATTTATGACAAAATTTCCTATAGAAATAATATTGTGACAAAGGTTTCAATAGTAATAAAATGTCGAAACCATTTTCTATAGAAATACAATTTTGACAAAATTGTGAAAATAAAACTTTCACAAAATTTTCTATAGAAATAAAATTTTGACAAAATTTTCTACAGAAATGAAGTTGTGACAACATTTTCCATAGAATTAAAATTTTCTATAGAATAAAATTTTGACTAAATTTTCTATAGAAATAACACTTTAAAAAATTTCTATAGAAATAAAATTGTGACAAAATTTTCCATAGAATTAAAATTTTGACAAAATTTTCTATAGAATTAAAATTTTGACAAAATTTTCTATAGAATTAAAATTTTGACAAAATTTTCTATAGAATTTAAATGTTGACAAAATTTTCTATAGAAATAAAATTTGGACAAAATTTTCTATAGAAATAAAATTTGGACAAAATTTTCTTTAAAAATAAAATTTGGACAAAATTTTCTTTAGAAATAAAATTTTGACGACATTTTGTACAGATATAAAATTGTTACAAAATTTTCTATAGAAATTCAGTTTTAACAAAATTTTCTATAGAAATGAAATTTTGGCAGAATTTTCTTTAGGAATAAAAATTTGACAAAATTTTCTACAGAAATACAATTTTGACAACATTTTCTTTAGAAATAACATTTTCACAACATTTTCTATAGAAATAAAATTTTCACAACATTTTATATAGAAAAAACATTTTGTTTTTGGTTTTGTCCAGCTCGAGGTCATAAATAAAAAAATCCAAATGTTTTTAACACGATTTTTATTTTATTGAAGCCAATATTCCGATTTAACACCGTCAATATTCATCAGAGCAAGGTAATTGAATAAAACAAGAGTGAAATTGTACTTTACTCTTTTATGACGCCTTACTGACTGTCATAAAACAGTAAAGTGCAATTGACCTCGAGCTGGACTAAAACCAAAAATATAATTAAACACAGGTCAACATTACAAGATTAAATATAATTTTTACAAAATTTTCGATAGAAATAAAATGTTCACATTATTTTCGATAGAAATAAAATTTTGACAAAATTTTCTAAAAAATAAATTTTTGACAAAATTTTTCATAAATCCAATATAAAGTCTATAAAATCAAAAATTTTTAAAACTTCGACACATTTACAATTCATGGTATATTTATACAACCAAATAAATTGTCGCCATTAGGAGTACTCATAAAATAATAAACTTCTAAAATAAAATAATAAAACATTTGTTTCTAAGAAACATTTTTATTCCTAATAACCACAAAAAAGTGTTCAAACACTTTTAGTTTTTTTGGTAAAACCTTCTTCAAATTTTGGTAGATGTTTTTGGCTCGAGTGGCAACTGTGCTTCGGGAGCCTTTTGGAGGAGCGGATTTCATTCGATATATTAGAAATTTGGTACTTTCGGTCGTATATACTTATTTGTACTTAATATTTCAATAAAACAACTTTGACTTCTGGTTTTAATTGTGCAGTTAAACAAATATATAAAGTCATAAGTTTGGCCGAGCCGAATTAAACATACCCACTACCCTAAATCAAATATAATAAT